>NC_060175.1:18113494-18413494 GCF_021184085.1 Oncorhynchus gorbuscha | reverse complement strand
TATTCCTGTTGTTCAGATGGCATAGATACAGTGCGATGGCGATTGCATCATCCATGGATATATTGGATTGGTATGCACATAGCAGTAAGTCTAAGGTGTTGGGTAAGGTGGAGGTGATATGATCCTTAACTAGCCTCTCAAATAACTTCATGATGACAGAAGTGAGTGCTACTGGGCGATAGTCATTAAGTTCAATTACCCTTGCTTTCTTGGGTACAGGAACAATGGTGGACATCTTTAAGCTAATGGGAATAGAGGACTGGGATAGGGAGAGATTAAATATGTCCGTAAACACTCCAAACAGCTGGTCTGCACATGCTTAAAGGACGCTGCTAGCGAGGATTAACACGCTTAAATGCCTCGGGAGCGGCCCGTGTCGTTGGCAATATGTTCTCCTCAAAGTGGGCGAAGAAGGTGTTTAGCTTGTCCGGGAGCAAGACGTCGGTGTCCGCGACGTGGCTGACATTTCTCCTTTGCCAATGTAATCCATCCACCTGAGAAGTATGGCATATCAAGAAGCTGATTAAACAGCAAGATTATTACACAGGTGCACCTTGTGCTGGGTAAAATTAAAGGCAACTCTAAAATGTGCAGTTTTGTCACACAATGCCAAAGATGTCTACATTTTGAAAGAGCACACAATTGATATGCAGACTGCATTAATGTCCACCAGAGCTCTTGCCAGAGAATTGAATGTTAATTTCTCTACCTCCAAAAGTCGTTTTAGAGAATTTGACAGTACGTCCACCCAGCCTCACAACCGCAGACCACGTGTAACCTCGCCAGCCCTGGACATCCACATACGGCTTCTCACCTGTGGGATCATCTGAGTTTAGCCACCCGGACAACTGATGAAACTGAGGAGTATTTCTGTCTCTAATAAGTCCTTTTGTGGGGAAAAACTTCTTCTGATTGGCTGGGACTGGATACCCAAGTGAGTGGGCCTATGCCCTTCCAGGCCCAGCCATGGCTGCACCCCTGCCCTGTCATGTGAAGTCCCTAGATTAGGGCCTAATTAATGTATTTCCATTGACTGATTTCCTTATATGAACTGGAACTCAGAAAAATTGTTGAAATTGTTGCATGTTGAGTTTAGATTTTTGTTCAGTATATTTCCTAGAAGTAAATTGTATTTTGACATTGATGTACATTTTATTCCTGACATGATGACTAAAGTAAAATGTCTTCCCCATTCCCTATTGTCACACAAATGTATGCAGGAAATTGTGCAACTATTGTATAGGACGAGGTCGCTACAAGGTCAATAGAGTGTATGTGGATGTTTCTGTGTGAGTGCGTGCGTGCTTGCTCATGGATGTGAGCACGCGCACGTGGGCGTTCGACGGAAGAAAACCAACACGCCCCGATGACTTCCCAGTGCAGGTTATGCATTATACCGTCAGCTTCCGCAAAATTGTTAAAGGAGTCGACTACCAAAGGATTTTGGTGACGCGCATGAACACTACAAATATCAACTTTCGTTCACAGTCAGAGTAGCTGCGCAGAGTAGAGAATACTTTCAACAGCCTAATACAGACTATTACCCAGCAGTACGTCAACGCGATAATGGCTCACGGTAAGAATTTAAAAACTGTTTGAAATTATTTTTTTTGCAATGTTTTATTGAATGTGTTGTATCTCTGTAAATCTTCTCTCTAGTACATGCATAGCATTATTGAACATTTGAACATAACTGTGAATTACATTTGAGTTTCATCAGCAGTATAACAACTAATGCATTTTTTTTTTCAATATCAACGATAAACTTGCATCATGGTCTACAAAGTAGACAGTGGCAGATAATTTAAAATAGCTTATCATCTTATGTTATTGCTTCCTAAAATAAATACTACCTTGCAGGACTGAGCCATATGCCAGAATATGTATCCAAATATTTGAAGCATTTAGAGGATTTCAATATTACCTTAAAAGGCTGGTGAACAATTGATTTGTTTAGAAAAAAATCTCAAAACTAAAGAGCAAAGTAAAACCTGATCCATCCCTTCAATATGCACCAGGGTTTTCCAAATTGGTCCTCGGGACACCCTGAGTGCACGTTTTGGTTTTTGACACAGCACTACACAGACAGAGTTTGGGACACCCTGCTATGGACGAATGATGGCAAATAACTTACCGGTAGCTGGTTTCTTTTACGCCTGCTACATTAGGTTAGGTTGATGACCTTATCCAGCGGTGTCAATCACAATTTGCCTGAGGGCCACATGTGCACAATTTTTTAAATATATTTCCTCGCCATCAAAATATACCCAAAATTGTTATTTTCCATTATTTTTGAAAAATGGTTTTTTCCCTGGCTGTCTAGCGCTCATTGAGGTGATTATCAGCGAGCTGGACACAGGCAAGAAACTGTATGTGTAACGACGTTCGTCTGTTGAAAGAAGAGAGTCGGACCGAAATGCAGCGTGTAGGTTACTCATGACTTTAATGAAAGAATCGCGGTACATGAAATAACTGAAACTAAATACAAAAACAACAGAACGGAACGTGAAACTAATTACAGCCTATCTGGTGACTACAACACAAAGACAGGAACAAACACCCACGAAATACAAAGCGAAACTCAGGCTGCCTAAATACGGTTCCCAATCAGAGACAACGATAAGCACCTGACTCTAATTGAGAATCGCCTCAGGCAGCCAAGCCTATACCACACCCCTAATCAGCCGCGATCCCAAATAATACAAACCCCAATACAAAACACAACATATAACCCCATGTCACACCCTGGCCTACCCAAACATATACCAAAACACAAAATACAATGACCAAGGCGTGACAGTATGAATGATCCATGATTTCTTTCATACACAGTTTCAATTTGGTTTTAGTTATTTTAAGGTATATTGAGTTTTTTTTATCCCTCCAAAAAATAATGCAAAAATAAATATACTACATAGCCAAAAGTATGTGGACATCTGCGCGTTTAACATTTAATTCCAAAGTCATGGGCATTCATATGGAGATCCCCCCCCCCCCCCTTTGCTGCTATAATAACCTCCAATCTTCTGTGAAGGCTTTCCACTAGACGTTGGAACAGATCATTTGGCCCAAGCCAAACCTTTTTAACCTTTTGAGAGGGCAGAGGTGCTGTCGCACCTTCTTCACAACTGTGTGTATGTGTGAACCATTTTAAGTCTTTAGTGATTTGGACACAGAGGAACTTGAAGCTCCACTGCATCCCTGTCGATGTGGATGGGGGCAATCAGTTCCTTGGTCTTACTGACGTTGAAAGAGAGGTTGTTGTTCCGGCACCACACTATCAGGTCACGGACCTCTTCCCTATAGGCTGTCTCATTGTCGCCGGTGATCAAGCCTACCACCGTCTTGTCGTCAGGAAACTTGATGATAGTGTTTGAGTCATCCGTGGCTACGTAGTCGTGGGTGAACAGGGAGCACAAGACGAGACTAAGCACACACCCCTGTGGGGCCCCCATGTTGAGGGTCAGTGTGGCGGAGGTGATGTTGCCTACCCTCACCACCTGGGGTCGACCTTAAGGAAGTCCATGGTCCAGGTGCAGAGGGAGGTGTTCAGTCCCAGGGTTCTCAGCTTGGTGAAAAGCTTAGAGGGGACAATGGTGTTGAACGCTGAGCTGTAGTCAATGAACAGTATTCTGACAACTGCACCAACCAAAACTGTCATCCAACATCTAAAAGCTGGATGGGGTGAGAACATCTTTTCACATTGCCAATGCTGAAACCATAACCACTAAATGACAGCTTAACTTAACATGCTGTCTATAGGCCATTGTGGTTGATGTCTTAACAGAACCAAATGTAATTTCTATATATATAAAGGCAGCCTTTTATTTTTCTGGCTCATTTTTCTGGCTCACTGATGACACAAGTGTTGTCTCCCAGCTTGTCAGCTAACCATAAGCTTTAGCCTAGTCGTATGCATCTTTAATGCATCTGAGGAATGTGTTTCAGAGGGAGTTAAGTGTTGCTAAGGGAACTTTGGGCTTTTAATAGCAGACAGCAGCTGTAACTGAAACCAGAAACTGTGGCTAACTTAATTTGTCCTTGGAACGATTTTGCGAAGCCCCTATGAACCCTTTCAAACCTTTTACACCTTGCACACACACACACACGCACACGCACACACACACAAACCTTGCACACACACACACACACACACACAAACACATACACAAGCACGCAGACACATACAGACAATGCTGAGAAGCACGCACACACATACAGACAGAGAAAGAGATGTTTGTTTTTGTTTTGTTTATTATCTATTTCACTTGCTTTGGCAATGTAAACATGTGTTTCCCATGCCAATAAAGCCCCTTAAATGGAATTGAGAGAGAGAGAGCTCTTGCCACTTCATTCATGACTAGGCTGGATAGGTTGCTGTTAATAGCTGAGAGAACGTATCTATTCTTCCTGGGATTTACTGTACCTGCTTCTGTGCATTTTTCCCTGACTAGGATCTTTCATTGCCCAACCTTATTGGGTTTATTCTGGCCCAGTAATTCTGCTTGGCCTATAACAGGACACTTGATGTGGTGTTGTTCAAGTTTAGTAGACTGGAAGCAAAACAAGGGAGTGTAAGTCTAGAGTGATGGCATGGTAGACATGGTGACTTCATGGTAGTAGCCTGCTCAATGGAAGACACACCCCCTACACACATAGCTCACTTTGCTCTCTGTCCGTAAATTTATTTTTGCACTATTCATGTTTGTGACAGACTGTAATACATTGCTGTCTTCCCAGTGCAATAGAACAAAGAAAAACAACAATAACTACACCTTAATTACAGAAACCGTTCCGTTTAAATTCAGACTGCACATTATCTTACATCAGCTTTCATTCCGCAATGCGAGAGTGGCTAATAAAAATGCATTTTATTTGATACCAACTGTGTAGTTCAAGAATGAAACACAGCAATAATTACACTTTACCATTACATTGATTGAACCTGCGTTGTTTGGACTGTGTTGTCGAAAACAACATTTTGGTTGTTTATCTGTTATCAATCTGCCTAATGATCTCCAGATTCTAGGTTTGTAGTCCTGTTGCCTCCAGCTGTGGAAAAGCACAAGTTCCCAGATGCTTTATGACTGAGTAAAATAGGCTTATTGACAACTTACTTTCTCTTTAGGATGAAAGAGCTGGACTGGAGACTTAAGTTTGTCTCCTTTGAAAGACCACTTTTCTTCAACTACAAGGTGTAAAACACATGGTTGGTCAACTGTAGAAGATACACTATCCAGATGTTCCTACAGAAATGGATTTGTGATACATGTAGTCAGGGTTGGGTAGGTTACTTTTTAAATGTAATATGTTACAGTTACTAGTTATCTGTTAAATTATAATCAGTAATGTAACTTTTGGATTACCCAAGCTCAATAACATAATCTGATTACTTTCATGTACTTTCCATTTACTTTTCCCTTAAGAGGCATTAGAAGAAGACAATAAAGAATCTTTTGGTGTGTCATCATAGAGGTCTCTGACCTGTGGTCAGACTCACTCAGATGGAACAAATTTAAACACCTTTTTTTTCTATTCTGATTGGAATGTCATTGAGAAAACAGAACTGTGGCATAATGTATTTTTTCTCTCGCAAACATTTTTCTCTCGCAAACACATTATGAAATTAAAGTAATCCATTAAATACAAATCTAGTTTTTAAAAAGTATATGTAATCAGAGTTTTGTTGTTATAGTAACTGATTAGTTCGTTTTTTTGTAATCAGATTGCATGTAAGTGATTACATGTAATGAGGTACTCCCCAACCCTGCATGTAGTTCAAAGTAGCACTCTAACATTATTCAAGAAGTAGTACACTGGAAATAGGGTATATAAGCACCCCAGAGCAAGCAACCTTTTAAAGCTTGAACAATATTCCTTTGATTGCATAATATGGCAATCAGAAGTAACATAATTACATATAAGCCGTTTGACGTTAAATTCTTTCTGGAATATATGTCATTTTGTCCTGTAAGAAATTGGGATAAGTGAGTGTTGACAATGCAGCTCTAAAGTGATTGGTGAAACAAGATGGTGTACTACTTCTTGAATAATGTTAGAGTGCTACTTTTAACAACAACCAGTCGTGTCTTAAAGAAGCCAGATGACTGTAAATAGGAAATCAGAGGGTGGGATCTTATTCACACACCGAGCCCTGGGGACAAGGAGGTGTACAGTATTTGCTTGCACATTCACTGCTCATTCATGTTTTCTTGTTTTCTCTCTTGTGAAATACTTCCCTTTTTTTAAATGAATCAATGAAAGAGTTCAAGTCTGTGTCTCAATGGGTTGGTGTAGTATTTACCCACTAGTGGTAATTGAGTAAATATAGTTCCCAAGATAGTTATTTGCAAAGCAGCATTTCTTGTCTGAAGGATTCCTATGATTTTTATGGCACAACAGGTAAGATTTTTTCTCTTTCCACTCAACAACAGGAAGTGAACTCTTATGGTAAGTTTAAATAACAATGAATGTCCTTGGATTCATGCCTGCTGCCAGAGATAAGATGGCAGAAGGTCTGAAAATGTCTGGAAACAATTTGCAGCAGTCCTTTAACCATTTGTCTAAGGCCTATGTACCACAAGTTAATTCGACACCCTTAATGATTTAGCCATGCATACGTTTTATTCTATCGGCTATACACTTATTAATATGATTAAGTATACCATAGCTTATGTACATTTTCTCTCAAACTAAAACCGCTAAAGCAGTCATTTTGACAGCTCATGTATAAGAAAAATGTAAAGTCATGCTCCCCTCTGTCCTTGACACTTGGCGCTTATAATGATGTTTAGGCTTTACTGATGTTTTCATCATTTGACCGCACGTCTTGCATCTTTGTGGTTGGGGTATCTTATTTATTTTGTTGTTATAAAAATAAACTGTTGCCGTGTTCCAACATATATGCTTTTAGTTTCATAGTTGTAATAAAGGCATTCCTCAAACAAAATTGATTGAACATATGAAATGTTGTAAGGTACTGGGTGTCGTGAGTGGGAAGTCAGGCGCAGGAAAACAGAGAGTTCAATAGAGTGCTCTTTTAATGCACGCACGGTGAACCACGGCCACCCCACTAAACACTGGGTGCTCAAAACGAAATGCCCCAGACACGGGGAACGAAACAGTCCAGCACTATACACGAACATAAACCAACACGTTCGTCTGTATCAAACCCCAGGGTTACCATAATCAATCCCACATAAAGAAATGGACGGGCCGGCTGACTAATAAAGCCCAACTAATTACAACAAACTAAAACAGGTGATACCAATAAACACATAAGAAGGGGGAGGAAAGAAATCAGTGGCAGCTAGTAGGCCGGCGACGACGACCGCCGAGCGCCACCCGAACTGGAAGGGGAGCCACCTTTCGGTCGGACTCGTGACACATGTTGTGTTTTTTGTGTGTTTATATTTTTACATACAGTATATCCTATAGTAAAATAAACTAATGGAAATGCTATGGTCTAATTTTTTAAAATGATATTCCAATGTTACCTACGACCTTCATAAACACAACCAAATTACTGTTTTTGCAATAGCATATATGAAATGTTCTCAATTACACTGTTAGAATGTTGGAGTCAGAATGACTGCTCGTTAGCTTGAGGCCAGGTGGTTCTAGTGTTAACAGACATTTAGAAGACGCTCTTTCTGTAAAAGCACATAGTCAAAGAGCTGGACTGCTAGCATAAAAACAAGCAACTCTCTCTTCAGAGGTCAGTAGAATACTTAATTGTAGTGCTAAAAATAGAATTAAGTACCAGAATTGAAATGCAACAATACAATGTAAAGCAACTATTATAGACATTTCCAGAGTAGTAGTGCCATTGGTGGTGAGAGAAAGGGGTGGTCTACTTGGAAGGAACCAGCGTTGAGAGTTGGGGAGACAGTTTGAAGAGGAAGGTCATCAGTCTATCTAAAAACAGGTATAGACACAATTGTCTTAAAAGCAATGGGGGAGTTTGGTCCACCACTGAGGCACCATGAAAGAGAAGACAATCAATCGATAAAATAATATTTGTATAGCACTTTTGACGAACACATTTGTCAGAAAGTGAAGACTGGAAAGTGAAGACTGGACTGACACCCCCAAAGAGCAAACAGAGGAACTGTGGAGCAGGATTGTATTCCCTTGTAACTGGCTGGGTAGATGGTCAATCCTGAGGTAATTCTACTCACTGTTTCCTTTCTCTCTCTCATCCATCTCCCAGCACTGGACATTGCCCGATGGGACCTGGAGTGTGAGTTCAACAACACAGACCACCGCACGGAGCTCAACGGGGTGGAGCGCCTCATCGTGAGAAGGGGCCAGTCGTTCACCATCAACCTGCACCTCCGCTCGGGCGTCTACCAGCCTGGTGGCAGCGCCCTCGACCTCACCGTAGAGACAGGTACTGTGTTATCCCTGGGTTGTCGACTAATCAATTCCATGTGAAAAGCACTAGATAAATGTTGTTGAAGTGTTATTAAATCCTAAAGGTTAATCTTTATTAAAACATAAGATAATTTCAGTGTTTCCCCTAGATATTTCCAAAAGCATGACACAAACGGTCCCAAAACAAACATCTACAGTTCCTGACAACAGAAACTGAAGCCTGGGCAGTGAGTAATGGTAAACAAGGCAGGGTAGAGTGTCAGCTAGCTAACTGTTCTGTAAGAGTCAATAGTCTTCTCACTGATAATTGGAGCAGGATCAAACAGTTTCCCTATCCTCTAAACAACATTAGACCTCAACATTAGCTTTTTGTATCGCTATCTCCCTATCACTGGAGAAAATAAACAAGTTCCCTGTGCCAATAGAAACACACAATTAGGCGTTGCCGTGGTACTTTTAACATTTCCTAACAGACACGACCCAGTAAAATAATGCTTTCCATTCTCTACTCAAAATCGAAACAGAAACCCAGTTCCAAAATCTTTGCCATGAGCTCCAGTGAATACTTACTTCAATTCTTCCTTGATTGAATGAAGACAGTCTATTGGGCTGTGACCGATAAATCTCAAGTCTAAATCTTAACTTCCCTGCAAGTTTGAAAATACCTCATGCATGTGCTGCTGCATAGTGTGCAACACTATAACAACATACTCTATGCTATATTTTGCTATTGTTTTAACCCCTTAAAGTCTAAGGCCTTTTTTCACTACCTGTACATTTTTGGCTTCTACAAGCATTTCTGTAATAGGAAACATTCACATGTATTCACTGGAGCTATCCAATAAATCGATTTTGGAACTGGCTTGCTGTTTAGATTTTGACCAGAGACCCAGTCTGTAATACCTACATGTTTCAAGCAGACCACCATAGTCCCTGTGCCCAAGGACGCCAATGTAACCTGTCTAAATGACTATCGCACCGTAGCACTCACATCTGTAGCCATGAAATGCTTTGAAAGGCTGATCATGGCTCACATCAGCACCATCATCCCAGACACCCTGGGCCCACTCCAATTTGTATACCGCCTCAACAGATCCATAGATGACGCAATCTCTATTGCACCCCACACTGTCCTCTCCCACCTGGACAAGAGGAAAACCTATGTGAGAATGCTGTTCCTCGACTACAGCTCAGTGCTCAACACCATAATGCCCTCCGAGCGCATCACTAAGCTGAACACCTCCCACTGCAACTGGAATCTGGACTTACTGACGGGCTGCCTCGCGGTGGTGAGGATAGGCAACAACGCATCCACCACGCTAACCCTCAACACGGGGGCCCCTCAGGGGTGTAGTGGGGCAGGTCGAGACCTTCAAATTCCTCTGTGTCCACATCACTAAGTAATTAACATGGACCAAACACACCAACACAGGCATAAAGACTCATCACAAACGCCAGTGTTTCCTACCTCCGGTTCTCCAACAGCCCAAACACACCTCATTCAACTCATTGAGGGCTTGATGATTAGTTGGCAAGTTTAATCAAGTGTGCTTGTCCAGGGTTACAACTAAAATCTGTACTGTTGGGGTGTACTGGAGGACCAGGGTTGGGAACCACTGACATACGCTGCTGCTGCGGTTTGTTAAAAATCCTGATGCCTAGGCACTTTACCCCTACCTATATGTACATGCAGTGCATTCAGAAATTATTCAGACCCCTTCCCCTTTTCCACATTTTGTTATGTTACATCCTTTTTCTAAAATGTATTACATTGTACATTCTAAACACAATACCCCATAATGACAAAGCAAAAACAGTTGTTTTTTTTACATTTCAATTGGGCCAATTTATATATACAGTATATATATGTATATTTATATATATAGATGAAATATCACATATACATAAGTATTCAGACCATTTACTCAGTACTTTGTTGAAGCACCTTTTGGCAGCGATTACAGAATCAAATCTTCTTGGGTATGACGCTACAAGGTTGGCGCACTTGTATTTGGGGTAGGTATTATGGCAACACCTACTTGAGTGTTTCTATTGGCATTGGGAACTTGTTTATTTTCCCCAATGGTCATTGTGATCTACGAAGTGATAAGGAGTAAGAAAAGCTAATGGTGAGGTCGAATGTTGTTTCAAGGAAAAGGACACCGTTTAAGCATGTTCAAGTTTTCAGTGATAACGCTATTGACTCTTGCAGAATAGTTAGCTGACACTCTACCCTGTCTCCTTTACCATTACTCACCCTGCCCAGGCTTTGGGCTTTGGTTCTGTTGTCAGGAACCATAGATGTTGTGTTTGGGACAACTTTCTGTCCCGCCATTGGAAATATCTTGGGGAAAACACTGAAATGATCAGATGTTTTAATCAAGATGAATGCGTCAGATGTAAGTAACAGTCATAAGAGGGGTGGAGTGGCCATTGTACAGACCACAGCAGTTTCTACAGTATCCACCAGTTTGAGAACAGGAAGAGGATCATTCCACAGGAAAGCATGTGTCCTGTCAAAGATAAGGCTATCACAGTGAAAGTTAAACTATTTTTTTCATAGGCTGTAATATAAACTTTAAGACACAGAACAGCCAAGGAAGAAATCTAAGTTGTTTCAGCATGCTGCTGAAAGCAAAGGGGTTAAAAGTGATGATTATTTGGCCTTATGCCCAGTCTGAACACAATGGAATTTCAGTTCAGGCAGTTTATTTTAACGGAGGTCACTTGAAGGATGCTGAGTTTCCATCGTCTTTGATCCCTGTGGAATTGTCCACCATTTTCCAATGTTCTCGCTGAAGGGTTTGGGAATAGTATGTCAATTGTACAGTCTGAATTATGAAAATGTTTCATGTGTGACCTGAAAGCATCTGTGTGCTTCATATTTTTCACAATACAGTAAAGAACGTAATTCTTATAAAGGACAGCAACTTCTGTCGAGGTCATGACTTTTGTCAAGGCCTATTTAAAACCCCTCTTTAGACTATTGAGATCCATTGACACATCTCATGACAAAGAATGACAGAATAGCTATGGCCAATATTACTTTCCCTCCAATGGTAAAATAAGTAGGTAAGCTCTAGTGTTTTGGCATTGAAGTCCTTTACATCATCCCTAGTCAAGTGTTCCATCTGTAACCATTTCTCTTCTTCATGTCCTCTACTAGGTCCCCAGCCCTCTGACCAGTATGGTACACAGGCCTCCTTTGGGCTGACAGACCAAATCGATACCTCCTGCTGGAGCGCCGCCATCACCAGTCCCCCCGGGAACATGGTGTCCCTGTCCATCTGTTCCCCCCCGGACGCGCCCATCGGACGCTGGCGCCTGACTCTGGGTCAGGGGGGCAGGGTGGACTTTGTGCTGCTCTATAACCCCTGGTGCACCGGTAGGTAAACATTCCATACATCATTCTGTCTGCGAGTATAGTAGGGGCTATGCATAGTTGAGTGGAATGCCTTAAGAGTAATTCACAGATGCAGAGACAAGACATAGCTATGCGGAATGTGTTGACAGTTGGAAAAATTGCTTGAGCCGTGCTGAGAATTCGAAAAGTAGGAGAGCCAAAAGTCCAATATTTTAGAACATGTATGCATACATGTTTTGGACTCTGATAGGCGCTTTAGATGTCTCTGTTACAAAGACAGCCAGCATGACCAATGGAGGGATGCAGGCTTACAGGAAGGATCCCATAGTGGGGAGAACAGGACGGCATGGATGGATGGTAGTTTTGGAGAGAATATGATGATCAAGCAATGGAGAATGGGATGGATAAGTATTTTCCAGTATCTCTAAATGTTTAGCCCTATCATGTGCTGTATTTACAATACATCTTACCTTAGAAATTTTGTTACCTTAGAAATTTTGTTACCTTAGACATTTTGTTACCTTAGACATTTTGTTACCTTAGACATCAAAGTAAATAGACAGCAGATAGTCTCATTAAAGATGTACTCTCAAACTTTTGTATCATTTCAGCCAGTAGATTTGAAAGTGGTGCTCACGAGCCAAAAGTGGTCCCCATTTTTTGTGTACTAATTCATCCAATTGCTTACTACATCCACTCCGTATGATATGTAACATCCTGAAAAAACAATAAGTTTTATTTTTTGGCAATCCGTATTATTCGTATATGTTACAAATCCAAATGAAATTGTTGTACTGTGGTAGAAAAACAACAAAGAAAGAACTAAACAACTAACCGTAACTAACTCAAAACAATATCCCATAAAACCTGAAACAAATGGGAGGGTAGGGGGGTGATTATGGTCGGTGGCGGCTCTGTTGCAGGTCGTAGCCCCCACTCAGCTCGCGGATCCACCATCTTTGGTGGCGGCTCTGGTGCGGGCCGAAGAACCATCTCATCCCGTGGATCGCATGAAGCTCTGGACTGGGGACCATCGCCTGAAGCTCTGGACTGGGGACCATCGCCTGAAGCTCTGAACTGGGGAAGCACACTGGAGGCCTGATGCGTGTGGCCGGCACAGGTGGCACCGGACTGGTGACACGCACCTCAGGGCGAGTGCGAGGAGCAGGCACAGGACGTACCGGACTGGGAAGGCGCACTTCAGGGAGAACAATATCTCATAAAACACAAATGGAAAAAATGCTACTTAAATATGAACCACAATTAGAGACAACAATAGCCAGCTGCCTCTAATTGGGAATCATACCAAACACCAACATAGAAAAACTAAACTAGAACCTCACATAGAAAATAATAACTAGAAAAACCCCCAGTCACGCCCTGACCTACTATACCATAGAAAAACAAAGGCTCTCTATGGTCAGGGTGTGACAGTTTCATAGAAAGTTATATTGAAAAGAAATTGTAATTTAATAAGCCCAATGCATTTTGAAATACTGTTGCCTACTGCAAGCAGATAATGAGGCACCCTTTATTCCATTCAGCCTTTTGAGACCTTGTCTTTTTCTATGGAGGACGATACTTTATCCCTGTATTATTTACGTCTCTCGTCAACAGGTGATGTGGTGTACATGGACAGTGAGGAGAAACTGAGGGAGTACATCTTGGCTCAAGATGGTATCATCTACCGAGGCGGCTGGAAATACCCCATCCCTACACCTTGGAACTATGGCCAGGTACCAACAACAGCACAGCTCTGATCGTTGTTTAAACAACCAGAATTTGGCGGTGGCAGTGATAAAGGCTTGGCTTTTGAATTTGGCTTACGCTTACCCTGATAAGGGAGAAATAGCCATTCATCAAGAGATGTATGTTGAACTGCTTTCCATTGTAACTACTGTACTGTGCACTTTCAAAGGTGAGATCATGCTGCCGCATAGTACTGTATATTTAGAGATGTAGGATCTTAATTTGATCACCTTTTTGCAGGAGAACTTTCCTGCAATACAGAACATTAAAAACTTGTAGTGTATTTGAGGTTTAAAAGGCTTCTGAAGTTTATAATTTCCATTTTATTCTTATGAAAGAAATGATCAACACCTACAAAAATGTCCAATAATTTTAATCCACATAATAATTCACATTTCCTGTTGCTGCAGGATTATATTCCTTCTGTAGGAAACTGTAGGCTCATATTAAGATCCTACATTTGCATGAGTGGTCTGACAAGTTTGATAAAGTGAGAATATAAATTATGGTTAAGAAGAACTTGTGATGAGTGGACTTGTCACGTCCTGAGCTTAGTTCCATTTGTATGTTTCTATTTTAGGTTGTTCAGGGTGTGAGTTGGGGTGGGCATTCAATGTTTTTGTTTGGTCTGGTATGGTTCCCAATCAGAGGTAGCTGTCAATCGTTGTCTCTGATTGAGAACCATACTTAGGTAGCCTGTTTTCCCACTTGTTTTTTTGTGATTATTTTCTGTGTCTGTGTCTTCCACACAGAATTGTTTCATTTTCATTTTGTGTAGTGTTCAGTTTTAATAAAACATATGACTAAAACTTACCACGCTGCGTATTGGTCCGATGTGGGGCACACCGGGAGTGTGGCTAAGTCAGGTAGGAGACCTGAGCCAACTCCCTGTGCTTACCGTGGCGAGAGGTGGACCGGGAAGGCACCGTGTTCTGCTGTGAGGCGCACGGTGTCCCCAGTTTTGTTTTGTGTATTCAGTTAATAAATTAACATGGACACTTACCACGCTGCGCATTGGTCCGATATTTCATACTCATCGTCAGATGACGAAGAGATCCGTTACATAACTGTTGACTGGTAAAATCCAATTGAGGCTATTTTCTTTCCACATCAAGATGCTTCCATTGGTTCAATCTGTGTATAATTGACAGATCATGATAATCCTACTGAGATGGTGAGACCAAGGTTCAATTGTTGATACAGCTCATTATCTAATTGATGTGTGTCATAGTTGCATATTGTGCACACTGTTTATGCATATGACTGGCGTCCAGCTTTACCAAACGTTTGCACATGATATTTTCAGGAGAGAATCAAAGACGAGAAGCAAACTTCTAATCCTTTGATCTTTATTCGATCTTTTGCGCACCTTTGCATGCTTAGTTCCCTTTTGAAAATAAGTAGCAGGATTATTTGACCTTGTGTGGTTTTCTCTGTGTGATGTAGTTTGAGGATGGGATCCTGAATGCCTGTCTGAGAATCCTGGATATGAACCCGAAGTGCCTGCGTAACCCTGGGAAAGACGCTTCAGGGAGGAGAAACCCAATCTATGTGTCCAGAGTTCTCAGTGCCATGGTGAGATCACATCAATCGGTTTCGCATCCTGTCATGCACTGCATTACACACTGCAGTTCATACAGTAGAATATAATATAAAATATACACTTGAACATATAGTAGATGGCAAATAGCAAGTCTCAATATAACAACAAAGCTGAATGTGAAATGAAGAGCCTGACCATTGTTGTCCATGTCCCTCAGGTGAACTGCAATGACGACAAGGGAGTCTTGCAGGGCAGGTGGACTGATGACTATGACGGCGGGGTGAGCCCTCTGTCATGGAAGGGTAGTGTGGAGATCCTCCGGAACTGGGACACAAATGCCTGTCAGCCTGTGCGCTTTGGCCAATGCTGGGTGTTTGCAGCAGTGGCCTGCTCAGGTTAGAAATGAATGCATAGACATTAAGACTGAGTGTTTTACACACTGTATCATTATATTATGTAAGAGACAAACCCCTTTTTGTATTTTTTATTTTACTAGGCAAGTCAGTTAAGAACAAATTCTTATTTTCAATGACTGCCTAGGAACAGTGGGTTAACTGCCTGTTCAGGGGCAGAACGACAGATTTTGTACCTTGTCAGCTCGGGGATTTGAACTTGCAACCTTTCGGTTACTAGTCCAATGCTCTAACCACTAGGCTACCCTGCCGCCCCATCTTTAGTAACACATTCATCACTAAGATAAGGGCTCTGGGACTAAAGTCCTTCCTCTGCAACTGGATCCTGAACTTCCTGACGGGCAGCCCCCAGGTGGTAAGAGTAGGCAACAACACGTATGCCACGCTGATCCTTAACACTTGGCCCCCTCAGGTGTGTACTTAGTCCCCTCCTGTATTCCCTGTTCACCCACGACTGTGTGGCCAAACACGACTCCCAAAACCATCATTAAGTTTGCTGACGACACAACAGTGGTAGTAGGCCTGATCACCAACAACGATGAGACAGCCTATAGAGAGGAGGTCAGCGAACTGGCAGTGTGGTGCCAGGACAACAACCTCTCCCTCAGTGTGAGCAAGACAAAGAAGCTGATTGTGGTCTACAGGAAAAGGCGGGCCGAACAGACCCCCATTAACATCGACGGGGCTGTAATGAAGCGGGTTGAGAGTTTCAAGATCCTTGGTGTCCACATCACCAATGAAGTACCATGGTCCAAACATACCAAGACAGTCGTGAAGAGGGCACAACAAAACCTTTTCCCCCTCAGGAGACAGAAAAGATTTGGCTTGGGCTCCGAGATACTCAAAGGTTGTAAAGCTGCACCATCGAGAGCATCCTGACCGGTTGCATCACCGCCTGGTATGGCAACTGCTCGGCATCTGACCATAAGGCGCTACAGAGGGTATTGCGAACAGCCCAGTACATCACTGGGGCCAAGCTTCCTGCCATCCAGGACCTATATAAATTAATAGGTGGTGTCTATTAATAGGCGAAAGCCCATTAAATTGTCAGAGACTTCAGTCACCCAAGTTATGGACTGTTTTCCCTGCTATCGCACGGCAAGTGGGACCGGACCGCCAAGTCTAGGACCAAAAGGCTCCTCAACAGCTTCTACCCCCAAGCCATAAGACTGTTGAACAATTCAGAAAAATCCATTGATTTCCCCCCCTGTACAATGGTGCTACTCGCTGTTTGTTTGTTACCTATGCATAGTCACTTTGCCCCCACCTACATGTACAGATTACCTCAACTAGCCTGTACCCCCGCACACTGACTCTGTACCGATGCCCCCTGTATATAGCATCGTTGTTCTTATTGTTACTTTTTATTATTGATTTTTATTTTAGCCTACTTGGTAAATATTTTATTATTCTTGAACTGCGCTGTTGGTTAAGGGTTAAGGGCTTGTAAGTCAGCATTACATGGTGAAGTCTACACTGTTGGTTAAGGGCTTGTCAGTAACCATTTCACAGTAAAGTCTACACTTCTTATATTCGGCGCATGTGGCAAATAAAGTTTGATTTGTTTTGATTCTATGAATAGGGGGGCAGGTAGCCTAGCAGTTAAGAGCCTTGGGCCAGTAACCAAAAGGTTGCTGGTTTGATCCCCAAGCCAACTAGTTGTCCCCTTGAGCAACTTTACCCAAATTGTTTCTGTACATCACTGGATGAGTGTCTGCTAACTGTAAAATATTTATAATGCCATATGTTAGACCTGTAGTAGAGTAGTTGATGAGTAGTATTGGCTAACTGTACATGATTTTATGTGCCCTCTCAGTTTCACGAGCCCTGGGCATTCCTTGTCGACTGGTCACCAACTACAATTCAGCCCACGACACCAACAGTAACCTGGTGATCGAGCGCTACGTGGATGAGAACGGACAACTTGTTCAGAAGTCCAGAGACATGATATGGTGAGACCTCAGGAGGACTATCAAATTGGTGGATTTCCACTCAGACAAATTCAATACAGAGCTAGCCATGTATTTGTTCATGCTTTTTGCCAACAATCTGGAAATAGTCAATGCATTCCGGAGGTTGGGTATATGAGCAAATGTCCTTCACTTGTAGCAGACCGTCTGGAAATGGTTAAGGGGTTACTATGGTTGTATGTCTTTGTAGGAACTACCACTGTTGGGTCGAGAACTGGATGACCAGACCTGACCTCAAACCAGGTTTTGACGGCTGGCAGGTCATGGACCCCACACCACAGGAGAAGAGTGAAGGTGAGGCCTAGATGGTATTGACAATAACCCGAACTACAATAACCCCAACTACAATAACCCCAACTACAATAACCCCAACTACAATAACCCCAAATACAATAACCCCAACTACAATAACCCCAACTACAATAACCCCAACTACAATAATCCCAACAATTTCAGAATAGCCCATAAAATGGCATGACCCCAATTCATATGTGTATTGATTCCAGAAAAATTCCTGAATTGCTCAGATTTTACTAGAAGTGATAAGGAAATGGCTTCAGATATGTCATAAAAACATGTAATTTTCAGTTCACTCACAGATTGTCCTTCTTTCAGGGGTTTACTGCTGTGGCCCTATCCCACTGAAAGCCATCAAGGAGGGCGAGCTCACCGATAAATATGATGCCCCATTTGTGTTTGCGGAGGTCAATGCTGACGTGCACACCTTTATGAAGCGCAAAGATGGCAGCACGAAGAAGATCATCAGCTCCGTCCATGTGGGGCTGAAGATCAGCACTAAGAGTGTGGGCAGTGATAGGAGAGAGGACATCACACACCTGTACAAGTACCCTGAGGGTAGGGAGATTCACTGTGACACCACTGTAACATGCCACCAGGACACACCAATGTCACATTACACCACAATATGCCACCAAGAGAGCAGATAGGAAAGTCACATATTCCTTCTTAAGTATTTGAAGTAGTCTGTTCATTATATGTACAATCAGATAAAGTATGGAGCTTCAAAATAAGAAATATATGGTGAAGTTCACGAAACACTACTTTGGAAACAAGGTCTTATTCTTCCCTAAATTAGTTAATTTACAGTATATGAAAGCATGTATAACTTTTGCTTTCTGTGCACCCAGGTTCTGACGAGGAAAGGGAGGCCTTTACAAAAGCCAACCACCAGAACAAACTACTGCAGCAGCAAGACAATGCTGGCTTGCTTATCGTCATCAAGGTTTCCACGGAGATGAGAAAGGGCTGTGACTTTGACGTGTTTGCCGTGATTACAAACAACACGCCCAATGAGAAGAAGTGCCGTCTGGTGTTCGGCTCCAGAGCTGTGTCCTACAACGGTATTCTGGGAGAGAACTGTGGGTTCAAAGACCTTCTCAATGTACAGTTGGCACCTGGAGAAGGTCAGTTGGCTTTGTATAATGGAAAGTTTTGTGTGTATATATATATAGACTGCCTTCGGAAAGTATTCAGACCCCTTGACTTTTTCCACATTTTGTTAGTTTACAGCCTTATTCTAAAATGGATTACATAGTTTTTCCCCCTCATCAATCTACACACAATACCCCATAATGACAAAGCAAAAAAATATTTTTAGAAATGTTGGCTAATTAAAAAACTTAAACATCACATTTACACAAGTATTCAGACCCTTTACTCAGTACTTTGCTGAAGCACCTTTGGCAGTGATTACAGCTTAGTCTTCTTGGGTATGACCCTACAAGCTTGGCACACCTGTATTTGGGGAGTTTCTCCCATTCTTCTCTGCAGATCCACTCAAACTCTGTCAGGTTGGATGGGGAGCATTGCTGCACAGCTATTTTCAGGTCTCTCCAGAGATGTTCGATCGGGTTCAAGTCCGGGATTTGGCTGGGCCACTCAAGGACATTCAGAGACTTGTCCCGAAGCCACTCGTGCATTGTCTTGGCTGTGTGCTTAGGGTTGTTGTCCTGTTGGAAAGTGAACCTTTGCCCCAGTCTGAGGTCTAAAGAACTCTGGATTAGGTTTTCATGAAGGATATATCTATACTTTGCTCCGTTAATCTTTACTTCTATCCTGACTAGTCTCCCAGGCCCTGCCGCTGAAAAACACAGCATGATGCTGTCACCACCATGCTTCACCGTGAGGATGGTGCCAGGTTTCCTCCAGATGTGACACTTGGCATTCAGGCCAAAGTGTTCAATCTTGGTTTTATCAGACCGGAGAATCTTGTTTCTCATGGTCTGAGAGTCTTTAGATTCATTTTGGGAAACTCCAAGCGCACTGTCATGCTCCTTTTACTCAGGAGTGGCGTCCGTCTGGCCACTCTACCATAAAAGCCTGATTGGTGGAGTGCTGCAGAGATGGTTGTCCTTCTGGAAGATTTTCTCATCTCCACAGATGAACTCTAGAACTTTAGTCAGAATGACCATCGGGTTCTTGGTCACCTCCCTGACCCTTCTCCCCCAATTGCTTAGTTTGGTCAGGCAGCCAGCTCTAGGAAGAGTCTTGGTGGTTCCAAACTTCTTCCATTTAAGAATGATGCAGGCCACTGTGTTCTTGGGGACCTTCAATGCTGCAGAAATGTTTTGGTACCCTTCCCCAGATCTGTGCCACGACAGAATCCTGTCTCAGAGGTCTACGGACAATTTCTTCAGCCATTCTGACATGCACTGTCAGCTGTGGGACCTCATATAGACAGGTGCCTTTCCAAATCATGTCCAATCAATTGAATTTACCACAAATGGCCTCCAGTCAAGTTGTGTAAACATCTCAAAGATGATCAATGGAAACAGGATGCACCTGAGCTCAATTTCGAGTCTCATAGCAAAAGGTCTGAATACTTTTGTAAATACATTTTTGTTTTTAATAACATTTGCAAAAAATTCTAAAAACCTGTTTTCACTTCGTCATTATGGGGTATTGTGTGTAGATTGATAAGGAAATTGTTTTATTTAATCCATTTGAGAATAAGGTTGGCACGTAACAAAATGTGTAAAAAGTCAAGGGGCCTGAATACTTTCCAAAGGCACTGTATATGTGAGAGGGATAATACTGTAGTTCATTTAGAGTTTAAGACCGTGTATGGAGTTCTTTTCATGTTGTTTCATGTCTAATGCTAATTCGTGAATGTGTGTCTGTGTGCATTGAAATCATACTGTCCAGTGTTCTATGTATCTGCTTATGTCAACGTGTCAACATCCTGAGGAATTGGATGGTGTCTCACTTCCTCTGCTTTATGTCTCGCTCCAGAAAAGCGGGTTGCTCTTAGGATGAACTACTCCAAGTATGCAGAGAATCTCACTGAGGACAACCTGATCCGTCTGGCGGCTCTGCTCCTAGACTACGGTACCCAAGAGGCTTACCTCGCTGTGAGGAATGTCGTACTGGTTAACCCTGAGATCAAAGTCAGGGTATGCCCACTACTCTCACTACTTTAACACTTTACAAAACACAAGAATACAGTGATTAACATGAGTAATAAGTATACTTATTGCAGCAACCTCAGTGGAGTACTCTGACTTGGGAATCAAAAACGTTCAAGCATTTGGTCCCAAGCCAAGGACGCTAACCACAGCTCCAAGAGAACTAAGTTGCTTGGAAGTACTCATGCCAGGACAGAGTTCACAATGTGAAAGAACGGTACCAGCTGGCATTGCAAGCTTGAGTGTGATTATCAGATATGTCAAATTAAAATCCTACATCTGTAGCTAAAGACATCCATAGATAGTCAAGATATTTATCTCAACTTTCATAAAAAATAATCAACTGTCTTATGTCAACATGTGTCAACATCTGATAAATTGTTTGAAAGAACCGTTCCAGCTGGCATTGCAAGCTTGAGTGTGATTATCAGAGATGGAGCGTTCTCCATGTTCGCCTAGCCGTTGAAATGCAATATGTCAAAGCATTAAGATAATTTATGTTCCCTTATATATAGATCCTTGGGGAACCCAAAGAGAACCGTAAGCTGGCGGCTGAGATCACCCTGCAGAACCCTCTCCCAGTACCGCTGCAGAACTGCTGCTTCACCGTGGAGGGGTCCAATCTCACTGGAGGACAGGTCGTCACTGAGAGGTAGGAGGGAACCATGACAGGGTGATGTTTATTTCCAAATGGGACTGTTTACAGATCAAGTGCATTGACCGCTAAAAGTAACAACAGGAGTGTAAATAGGACCTATTAGTGAGGATCAAAGCAACAATTACATGTAATGTTTGTCTGAAATGTCTAAAAGGATATGTATAATTCATAGACAAATAATCAATCATGTTTTAGTCACCAAGTGGTGCATGTCCATGCCTTGGAGTTGGAGGTGTTCATGACAAAGGAAATGTATGTTTTGTAGCAGACTCACAATAATGCTTACAAAAGCAGACTAAAAGTCTTACTAGTGTTAAGTGGGATACTGAATTCCCAGCCGTGTACAATTCAAGCACACTTAAACTATCCAAGAGTTTTGCCAAGACCACAATTTAATGAATCTTCTCAAAAAATGTTTTGGATTTGGAAATTAACACTTTCACATCAAAGACTAGGAAGTTCGCTGGACGGAAGCTGACTGTTTTACCAGGTCGTGAATGTTTGCCTGGATTTATTCAGTATTTATAATAATAATTTGACTGAGAGTATCGTTTTGTCAGAGTTGGTTTTCCAAGCATTCAGATGGTATAAGGGCACAAGGCGAGACCCAGATGCAGACACGGGAGGCAGATGGCTTGAGTCTTTGATATTTATTATAATCCAAAAGGGTAGGCAAGAGAATGGTTATGGGCAGGCAAAAGGTCAAAACCAGTTCAGAGTCCAGGAGGTACAGAGTGGATGACAGGCTCGTGGTCAACGCAGGCAGAATGGTCAGGCAGGTGGGTACAGAGTCCAGAAACAGGCCAGGATCAAAACCAGGAGGACCAGCAAAAAGAGAATAGAAAAAGCAGGCGCACGGGGAAAAACACACAGGTTGACTTGAACATACTGGCACAGAGAGACAGGAAACACAGGGATAAATACACCGGGGAAAATAAGCAACACCTGGAGGGGGTGGAGGCAATCACAAGGATAGGTGAAACAGATCAGGGCGTGACAGATGATTGTGATGAGCTGTGGGTTTGGTTGGCATGTGACTCCTAGATGTTTGGCTCAATGTGGTGTTAAACAATCGAGACGAGAATATGAATGGATTTGTTCATAAAAACAGTTTTGAATGAGTTTGTCGAGCTTCTAAAACATAATTAAATATCCTATACTATAAAATGGTTATTTAGCACATGCTTTAATCCAAAGTGTTTTCTAGTTCAGACATATATGTATGTAGAGAACTATGGCTGATGCAATACATACATAGTCCTTACTGGTCAGCTCAGCAAAATCATTACAATCACACTATCACACTAGGATCTACATTTGAGCCAGTTTACTACAGAGGGAAAATAATCCTACACCAACAGGAAATGTTCATTTATGTGGATTATAATTCATGGATATTTTTTGTAGGGGTTGATCCATTTTCCATTAGGGAAAATCAAGTCAGAAATGACTAAATGGACATTGCAAACTTTATAAGCCTTTTTAAAACTAAAATACACTACAGGTTTGCATTTCAAGGCTCAGAAACAAAAGAGTGATCAAATGAAGATCCTACTTCTGTAGCTAAAGACATCCATAGATAGTCAAGTTATTTAACTAAACTTTCATGAAAAATAATCAACTGTCTAAATATGTATGCTGGGAATGTAGTGTGATAGTGTTACAGTAAATGTAGATAGAGTAACTTCTAAATATTTACCCTTCTTAGACTTAACTCTACGGTGGAACCTGGGCAGGATGCCAAGGTCAAAATCTACTTCACGCCCACCCACTCGGGCCTAAGGAAACTGGTGGTCGACTTCGATAGCAATAAATTGTGTCACGTCAAGGGCTACAGGAACGTCATCATCGGAAAATAGAGGACCCACCCTGAGCCTACACTCCAGAAAACCCGATGAGAAAGAAGCCTTGTTACGAAATCTTTTCAAAGCAACATATTGCTGTTCTCATAGATATATCTCACTTATCATCTATAGTTTTATGCATTTATACATTTTATAGGAAGTATAAATATTTTGCATGGAAAGCTTTGAGTTGTAATACTTTCACATTTTTACATATTGGTGTCAACAAATGTATATTGTAAATGTACAATATAGTGCTACAGACCTTTTTAATAAATACATGGAAAATAACATATTTCCATTTTTCGGGCTCTCTTTTTTGTCAAGAAAATCCACAATTTGTTGGGATTAGAAATCTGTTCAAGTAAAGCTTAATAATGTAAGATTTGTGTTATGGTTATTGATACAGTAAGTGGCCTATGTTCTAAATGATGTATTGACAATGCATGCATTTTCCATTAGGGCAAATCAAGTCTGACATTTTATAGTGGAAATTAAATCTTAATTAAATCTTGAATACACTATCAATTTGCATTTTCTAATGTGCAGGAAAATTATCAGTAACAAAAGAGTGATCATTTAAGACACTACATCTGTATGAAATGGCATCATGGTTACTATTTGTATACTTATGCGGTAACTGCAATCATTAATTAACAGCTATTGGATTATACTATATACAAATACATTTAGATACCCATAAAAGGTATTTGATATGCCCCATTTATTATTTAGACAGACATAACTTTACAGAAGTTGCCAGCTCTAAGTTGCCCGCCAGCTCTAAGCCTATCAACCCTGTGTCAACAATTGTGCAAGGAGAGAGGTATTAAGCAACATGACCAAATAGGACTGATAAGTAATCTTTTGGCAAATACTTAGCAATTTCCTTGAGGACAAAACGTTCACCTCCCTCTTGCCAGCTCTGAAATAGGAAGACAGTGTTCTGTATTAAGGAGGTAAATAGTTGGCAGTAGCTAGAGATACAAATTGGAACTTCCAAGATGCGAACGCATTGCAGCGTAAAGAGTAAAAACAAAGAGATTGCCAACACCCTTTATCTGGAAAACAGTCAATTCTATCATGAATGGACAAGCCACAGGTACATCTTATCCAGCTTGCACATTTGGTTCCTTGGAAGTTGTGGGAACATATGTTTTTGGTTTCACATTCATTGTGGGAACGAAGCCATGTGTTTCCGAACCGGTAAAACATAACATTTTTTAAATGTCCTGAGAACAGAAGTAAAAATGTTGCCTGTTCTGGGAATGTTTATTTGTAGGTTTCAGGGAGGTTCTGAGTTGTTTTACTCTCGTTCCTTGAAAGTTTGCCTGGGAGGATTTATTAACACTCTGAAAATTATTTTTGAATAACTTCTTAAAACTTTCACTGAATGATTCAATAAGACTTTTCATAGCACTGCTGACTTATTTGGGGTTTTTTGAACTCCAAGCACAGATTCCAAGATAGCGTAGCAGTCGGACGTGTGTTTTGTCTTGTCCCGTCCTGTCCTGTGTAAATATTGTTTTTCCTTTTTCCGTATATATTTTAATATCACTTTCCCTCTACGGACTGAATATACTCTCCTGCAACCCGTCTCACCCAATGTGGTATGGATCTGCTACTTTTTATAAGAACCCGAACCCCCATCAAAAGCTACCAGCTAGTAGTCAGTAAGCCACTGCTAGCGGTCATCAGCTACCTTTAGCCTGGACAACTCTCGTCAGTCTGCACAGCACGACTCAAACCAGAGCAAATCTGACATATTGTTCTCTGTCACGCCCTGGTCGAAGTATTTTGTGTTTATCTTCATGTTTGGTTCAGGCCAGGGTGTGGCATGGGGTTTTTGTATTGTGGTGTGTTTTGTCTTGGGGTTTTGGTATGTATTGGGATTGTAGCTAGTGGGGTGATCTAGCAAAGTCTATGGCTGTCTGGAGTGGTTCTCAATCAGAGGCAGGTGTTTACCGTTGTCTCTGACTGGGAACCATATTTAGGCAGCCATATTCTTTGGTTGTTTTGTGGGTGATTGTCCTCAGTGTTCTTGTTCCTGTCTGTGGTAGTTTTCACTAGTATAGGCTGTTTTGGTTTTCGTTGTGTTTTGTAGTGTTTGTGTTTTAGATTCGTGGTACGTTTTTGTTCATTAAACATGAATCGCAATCTACACGCTGCAGTTTGGTCCGACTCTCCTTCACCACACCTAGAAAACCGGCCCATCTCCCGGCTAGCCGAAGAGGTCCATCTGCCAGTCCTTGGGCTACAATACCTATTTTGACAATTGGCCTGGACCCCCGCCGACCCATCACGACTGGACTAACGACGTAATTCGCCCAAGGGGGTTTCTCAACTGGCTCCTTCATTGCGACGTCCCCTGAATGCCCATCGGCTATCCTGCTAGCCACGGCCCGCTAGCTGTCTAGAGCACATCAGACTGTTAGCTTAAGAGGCCCATTGGATAAATTCTTTGGCCACTATACCTATTGCCAATTGGCCTGGTTTTTCAGACGGAGCCCTGCTGATCCGTCTGCCGACGTGAAAGCACGAGGGGGCCACAACAGACTTTCTTCCGTCGCAACGTTCCTCTAAGGCCCTGATGCTAGCTTGCTAGCCCGGCCCGCAAGCTGCCTGAAGCATTTCACTGGACTCCTATGATCACTCGGCTACACATGCCTCTCCCTAACGTCAATATGCCTTGTCCATTGCTGTTTTGGTTAGTAAGTATTGCCTTAATTCACTGTAGAGCCTCTAGCCCTGCTCAATACGCCTTAGTTAACACGTTAGTTCCACCTCCCACACATGCGGTGACATCACCTGGTATAAATTATACTTCTAGAGACAATATCTCTTTCATCATCACTATGCACAAGTTTACCCCCACTGTATTTATATCCTACCATACCTTTGTCTGTACATTATGCTTTTAATCTATTCTACCATGCCCATAAATCTACTCCTTTTACTCTCTGTTCTGAACGTACTAGACGACCAGTTCTTTTAGCCTTTAGCCGTACCCTTATCCTACTCCTCCTCTGTTCCTCTGGTGATGTGGAGGTTAATCCAGGCCCTGCAGTGCCAAGCTCCACTCCATTACACCGGCGCTCTCATTTGTTGACTTCTGTAACCGTAAGAGCCTTGGTTTCATGCATGTTAACATTGGAAGCCTCCTCCCTAAGTGTGTTTTATTCACTGCCCTAGCACACTCTGGTAACCCGGATGTCCTAGCCGTGTCTGAATCCTGGCTTAGGAAGACCATCAAACACCCTGAAAATTCCATCCATGACTATAACATTTTCCGACAAGACACCATATGTGAATTGATTTCCCCCCATCTATATTCAGAGCTCGTGCTGTTAGGTGACCTAAACTGGGACATGCTTAACACCCCGGCCATCCTACAATCTAAGCTTGATGCTCTCAATCTCACACAAATTATCAATGAACCCACCAGGTACAACCCCAAATCTGTAAACACGGGCACCCTCATAGATATCATCCTAACCAACCTGCCCTCCAAATAGACCTCTGCTGTCTTCAACCAGGAACTCAGTGATCACTGCCTCACTGCCTGCGTGCCTAATGGGTCTGCGGTCAAGCGACCACCCCTTATCACTGTCAAACGCTTCCTAAAACACTTCAGCGAGCAGGCCTTTCTAGTCAACCTGGCCCGGGTATCCTGGCAGGATATTGACCTCATTCCGTCAGTAAAGTATGCCTGGTTATTCTATAAAAGAGCTTTCCTCACCATCTTAAATAAGCATGCCCCCATTCAACAAATTTAGAACCAGGAACAGATATGGCCCTTGGTTCACTCCAAACCTGACTGCCCTTGACCAGCACATTAGCGTACTGCATTAGCATCGAATAGCCCAAGCGATATACAACTTTCCAGGGAAGTTAGTAACCAATATACACAGGCAGTTAGGAAAGCAAAGGCTAGCTTTTTCAAACAGAAATTTGCATCCTATAGCACTAACTCCAAAAAGTTCTGGGACACTGTAAAGTCCATGGTGAATAACAGCACCTCCTCCCAGCTGCCCATTGCACTGAGACTAGGAAACACTGTCACCACCGATAAATCTGCGATAATTGAGAATTTCAATAAACCTGGCTACCCCTACCCCGGTCAATAGCCCTGCACCCCTCACTACAACTTGCCCAAGCCTCCCATTTTCTCCTTCACCCAAATCCAGATGGCTGATTTTCTGAAAGAGCTGCAAAATCTGGACCCCTACAAATCAGCAGGGCTAGACAATCTGGACCCTCTCTTCCTAAAATTATCTGACAAAATTGTTGCAAACCCTATTACTAGCTTGTTCAACCTCTCTTTCGTATCGTCTGAGATTCCCAAAAATTGGTTGCCGCCATCATTCCCCTGTTCAAAGGGGGAGACACGCCAGACCCAAACTGCTACAGAACTATATCTATCCTACCCTGCCTTTCTAAGGTCTTTGAAAGCCAAGTTAATCTGTCAATCACCACATTCTTATCGGTAGACTCAACAGCCTTGGTTTCTCAAATGACTGCCTCGCCTGGTTCACCAACTAATTCTACAGTGTGTCAAAATAGAGGGCCTGTTGTCCGGACCTAAGGCAGTCTCTATGGGGGTGCCACAGGGTTCAAACCTTGGGCCAACTCTTCTCTGTATACAGCAATGATGTCGCTCTTGCTGCTGGTGATTCTCTGATCCACCTCTACACTGACAACACCATTCCGTATACTTCTGGCTCTTCTTTGGACACTGTGTTAACAAACCTCCAGACGAGCTTCAATGTCATAACTCTCCTTCCGTGGCCTCCAACTGCTCTTAAATGAAAGCAAAACTAAATGCATGCTCTTCAACCAATCGCTGCCCACACTTACCCACTCGTCCAGCATCACTACTCCGGACGGTTCTGACTTAGAATATGTGGACAACTACAAATACCTAGCTGTCTGGTTAGACTGTCAACTCTCCTTCCAGACTCACATTTAGCATCTCCAATCCATAATTAAATCTTTTCGCAAAAAAAAGCATCCTTCACTCATGCTGCCAAACATACCCTACTAAAACGGACTATCCTACCGATCCTCGACTTAGGCAATGTCATTTACAAAATAGCGTCCAGCACTCTACTCAGACTGCATCCAATTTGCTATCACAATGCCATCCGTTTTGTCACAAAAGCCCTGTATACTACCCACCACTGCAACCTGTATGCTCTCGTTGGCTGGCCCTCGCTTCATATCTGTCGCCAAACCCACTGGCTCCTGGTTATCTTTAAGTCATTGCTAGGTAATGCCCCGCCTTATCTCAGCTCACTGGTCACCATAGCAGCACCCACCCATAGCACGCGCTCCAGCAGGTATATTTGACTGGTCATCCCCAAAGCCAATTCCTCCTTCAGCCACCTTTCCTTCCAGTTCTCTGCTGCCAATGACTGGAACAAACTGCAAAAATCACTGAATCTGGAGACTCATATCTCCCTCACTAGTTTTAAGCACCTTTACATAGCCAATCTGTAAATAGTCCATCCAATTACCTCATCACCATATTGTTATTTATTTTGCTCCTTTGCACCCCAGTATCACTACTTGCACCCCAGTATCACTACTTGCACACTCATCTTCTGCACATCTATCACCCCAGTGTTTCATTTGCCATACTGTAATAATTTTGCCACTATGGCCTATTTATTGCCTCACCCCCCTTATCCTACCTCATTTACACACAATGTATATAGACTTTATCTATGTATTATTGACTGTATGTTTGTTTGTTTATTCCATGTGTAACTCTATGTTGTCTGTGTCGCACTGCTTTGCTTTATCTTGGCCAGTTAGCAGTTGTAAATGAGAACTTGTTCTCAACTAGCCTACCTGGTTAAATAAAGGTGGGACACATGGAAATTCCTTTCCTTAGCCATTAATCATCCACTGAGTCCACTGAGCCACAAGGATGGAGCAAATGTGCAAGGTATTTTTGCCTGAACAAACCTGTTAATTTCAGTCTATTCACACAGACTCAATTTCAAAGGAAACAAGAACTCATTAAAATCAGGTGTTGCCAATTAGTGGGCGTGGCCAACACACCTGAACACACTCAACAAGATAGAGGATATAAAGCATTTTGTAGACGCTGAGAATGGAATGTATATGTATAAGTTAATCAAGTTCTTGTAGTTTTTATGGAAAATGTTTACATTCTCAGAACAATTTGAGAACATGACTTTAAATAGAATCATAATGAAACCTGTTGGAAATGTTATGCTGAAGTACTGAAATTCTTAACGTTCTCTGAACTATTACCAGAAAATTAACAATGTCACACTAGACTGGAGAACGTTGCTAAAACATTACCGAAATGAAATGGAACCATGTTTTAACTTTTAGGAAATACAAAGAATATAAAGTTGTTTTTGTGAAATGTGCTGAGAATGTTCCAATGCCAAGCTACTTGTCACACCTTGGTCAATTTGTTTTGTGTTTTCGTTATATATTTTGATTAGGCCAGGGTGTGACATGGGTTTATGTGTTGGGTTCGTATTGGGGTTTTATTAGCATTGGGATTGTGTATGATTAGGGGTGTGTCTAGTTAGGCTTGGCTGCCTGAGGCGTTTCTCAATTGGAGTCAGGTGATTCTCGTTGTCTCGGATTGGGAACCGTATTTAAGTAGCCTGAGTTCACTTTGTAATTCGTGGGTGATTGTACCTGTCTCTGTGTTGTAGTCACCATATAGGCTGTAATTAGTTTCACGTTCCGTTCTGTTGTTTTTTTATTTAGTTTCAGTTATTTCATGTACCGCGTTTTCATTCATTAAAGGCATGAGTAACCAACACGCTGCATTTCGGTCCGACTCTCTTTCTTCAACAGACGAACGCAGTTACAGAATCACCCACCACTCACGGACCGAGTGGCGTGGTTACAGGCAGCGACAGCAGGAGCGAAAGGAGGCACTTAGGAGTGCTGAGAGACGCTGTTATGAGGACGTTATGGACAGCAGAACCATGGAGTATACGACGTGGGAAGAAATCGACAGGTGGGCGGCCGACCCAGAGAGAGTGCAGGAGCCCGCCTGGGATTCGCTTCAGCAGTGCGAAGAGGGCTACAGGCGAATGGAGTCAAAAAGGAAAACACAGCGACGCAGAGCGAAAACCGAAAGTAACCCCCAAATATTTATTGGGGGAGAGCGCAGAGAGAGAGTGGCTGAGTCAGGAGTCAGACCCGAGCCTACTCTCCCTGTTAATTGTGAGGAGCAGCAATATAAGGACTTCTGGTCTTGGGAGATGATATTAGACGGAAAAGGACCCTGGGCTCCGCCTGGAGAATATCGCCGTCCCAAGGAAGAAATAGATGCGGATAAATCGGAGAGGTGCTGGTATGAGGAGGCAGCACGGCGACGCGGTTGGAAGCCGGAAAAGCAGCCCCAAAAAATTATTGGGGGGAGGCTAGAAGGGAGAATAGTTATGCCAGGTAGGAGACCTGCACAAACTCCCTGTGCTCACCGTTGGGCTAGAGAGACCGGGCAGGCACCGTGTTATGCTATGGAGCGCACGGTGTTTCCAGTGCGGGTGCAGAGCCAGGTGTGGCACATACCAGCCCTTCCTATTGGCCGGGCTAGAGTGGGCATCGAGCCAGGTAAGCTTGGGCAGGCTCGGTGCTCAAGAGCTCCAGTGCGCCTGCACGGTCCGGTCTATCCAGAGCCACCTCTACACACCAGAGTCCTCCGGTAGCAGCTCCCCGCACCAGGCTTCCTGTGCGTGTCCTCGATCCAGTACCACCAGTTCCAGCACCACGCACCAGGCCTCCAGTGCGCCTCGCCTGTTTAGCGCAGCCAGAGCCTTTCTCCTCTCCTGCGCTGCCGGAGTCTCCCGTCTGCCCAGCGCCGCCAGTCTGCCCAGCGCCGCCAGTGCTCCCAGTCTGCCCAGCGCCGCCAGTGCTCCCAGTCTGCCCAGCGCCGCCAGTGCTCCCAGTCTGCCCAACGCCGCCAGTGCTCCCAGTCTGCCCAGCGCCGCCAGTGCCAGACAACCAGTCTCTTCCAGATCTGCCAGACAACCAGTCTCTTCCAGATCTGCCAGACAACCAGTCTCTTCCAGATCTGCCAGACAACCAGTCTCTTCCAGATCTGCCAGACAACCAGTCTCTTCCAGATCTGCTTGTCAACCTGAATCTTCCAGTTCCGCCAGCCAGCCAGGATTTATCGGAGCCTACTACCTGCCTGAGCTTCATCTCAGTACTGGGCTTCCTCTCAGTACTGGGCTTCCTCTCAGTACTGGGTTTCCCCTCTGTCCCGGGCTGCCCCTCTGTCCCGGGCTGCCCCTCTGTCCCGGGCTACCCCTCTGTCCCGAGCTGCCCCTCTGTCCCGAGCTGCTCCTCAGTTATGTGGGGATCTGGGTGAGGACTATTAGGCCATGGTCAGTGGTGAGGGTGGATTACCCCAGGACGCAAAGGTGAGGAACTATTACATTAATAGAGTGGGGTCTACGTCCCGAGCCGGAGCCGCCACCATGGACAGAAGCCCACCCGGACCCTCCCTATGGTTTTGAGGTGCGTCCGGGAGTCCGCACCTTAGGAGGGGGTTCTGTCACGCCTTGGTCAATATGTTTTGTGTTTTCGTTATATATTTTGATTAGGCCAGGGTGTGACATGGGTTTATGTGTTGGGTTCGTATTGGGGTTTTATTAGCATTGGGATTGTGTATGATTAGGGGTGTGTCTAGCTTGGCTGCCTGAGGCGGTTCTCAATTGGAGTCAGGTGATTCTCGTTGTCTCGGATTGGGAACCGTATTTAGGTAACCTGAGTTCACTTTGTAATTCGTGGGTGATTGTACCTGTCTCTGTGTTGTAGTCAAGAGATAGGCTGTAATTAGTTTCACGTTCCGTTCTGTTGTTTTTGTATTTAGTTTCAGTTATTTCATGTACCGCGTTTTCATTCATTAAAGGCATGAGTAACCAACGGTCCGACTCTCTTTCTTCAACAGACGAACGCCGTTACACTATTTTGCACGATTTCCAGAAAGTTTTGGAAGGTTGTATGCAAAATAACCATATGATAACCACTCTCTAAAAAAGCTCTTAGAAACATATGGTTCTCAGAACATTATGTGCTAGCTGGATAATGTCTGTCATTGGATGATCTTGCCATAACGAATAGGTGTGCCATTAAGTACATACAGTTGAAGTCGGAAGTTTACATATACCTTTAGCCAAATAATTTTAAACTCAGTTTTTCCTGCAGCAAAGCAGCCCCACAATATGATGCTGCCACCCCAGTGCTTCATGATTGGGATGGTGTTCTTCGGCTTGCAATCGTCCCTCTTTTCCTCCAAAAATAACGTTATTATAAATAACGTCATTTTTATAAATAACGTCATTTTGGCCAAACAGTTATATTTTTTGTTTTATCAGACCAGAGGACATTTCTCCAAAAACTACAATCTTTGTCCCCATGTGCAGTTGCAAACCATAGTCTGGCTTTTTTATGATGGTTTTGGAGCAGTGGCTTATTCCTTGCTGAGCACTTTCAGGTTATGTCGATATAGGACTTGTTTAACTGTGGATGTAGATGTTTCCTCCAGCATCTTCAAGGTCATTTGCTGTTGTTCTGGGATTTATTTGCAGTCCAGTATGTTAATCTCTAGGCGGCAGAACGAGTCTCCTTTCTGAGTGGTATGACGGCTGCGTGGTCCCATGGTGTGTATACTTGCATACTATTGTTTTTACAGATGAACGTGGTAGCTTCAGGCATTTGGAAATTGCTCCCAAGGATGTACCAGACTTGTGGTGGTATACAATTCTTTTCTGAGGTCTTTGCTGATTTCTTTTGATTTTCCAATGAGGTCAAGTAGAGGCACTGAGTTGGAAGGTAGGCCTTGAAATACATCCAAAGGTACACCTCCAATTGACTCAAATGATGTTAATTAGCCTATCAGAAGCTTCTAAAGCCATTATATAATTTTCCATGCTGTGACAACGATATGACAACAGCCAGTGAAAGTGCAGGGAGCCAAATTAAAAACAACAGAAATCTCATAATTAAATTTCCTCAAACATAGATGTATCTTATACCGTTTTAAAGGTAATCTTGTTGTTAACACCACCACAGTGTCCGATTTTCAAACGATTATGTTAGGTCACCACCAAGTCACAGATAAACCCAGCCATTTTTCCAGCCAAAGATAGGAGTCACAAAAAGCACAAATAGAGAGAAAATTAATCAATAACCTTTGATGATCTTCATCAGATGACACTCATATGAATTCATGTTACACAATGCATGTATTTTTTGTTTGATAAAGTTCACTAGTTCCAAAACCATCCTGTGATATTGCATAGCCCCGTCAATTTGACAGAAATACTCATCATAAATGTTGATGAAAATACAAGTGTTACAAATGGAATTATAGATATACCTCTCCTTAATGCAACCGCTGTGTCAGATTTCAAAAAAGCTGTACGGAAAAAGTAAACCATGCAATAATCTGAGAACGGCGCTCAGAAAAAGAAATTATCCGCCATGTTGGAGTCAACAGAAATCAGAAATAACATTAATATTCCCTTTGATGATCTTCATCAGAATGCACTCCCAGGAATCCTAGTTCCACAATAAATGTTTGATAATGTCCATTATTTATGTCCAAGTAGCTACTTTTGTTCGCGTTTACTACACAAATCCAAACGCTCGTGCAGGTCCAGCCGAACGTCTGACACAAATTTCAAAATGTTATATTACAGATCGTAGAAACATTTCAAACTAAGTATAGAATCAATCTTTAGGATGTTTTTATCATAAATCTTCAATAACGTTCCAACCGGAGAATTCCATTGTCTGTAGAAAAGCCATGGAACGCAGGTCGCTCTCATGTGAAATGCGCGTGACAAGGACCTGGCTCTCTGCCAGACCACTTACTCAATGAGCTCTCATCCGGCCTCACATCACAGTAGAAGCCTCATTCAAGTTTCTAAAGACGGTTGACATGTAGTGGAAGCCCTGGGAAGTGCAACTTGAACCATATCCCACTGTGTATTCGATAGGGCTGAGTTCAAAATCTACACACCTCAGATTTCCCACTTCCTCTTTGGATTTCTTCTCAGGTCTTTGCCTGCCATATGAGTTCTGTTATACTCACAGACATAATTCAAACAGTTTTAGAAACATCCGTGTTTTATATCCAGATGTACTAATAATATGCATATATTAGCAACTGGGACTGAGGAGCAGGCCGTTTACTCTGGGCACCTTATTCATCCAATCTACTCAATACTGCCCCTGCAGCCATAAGAAGTTTTAATTAAAGGCACAGTCAACTTAGTGTATGTACATTTCTGATACAGTGAATTATAAGTGATTATAAGTGAAATTATCTGTTTGTTAACAACTGTTGTAAAAACTACTTGTGTCATGCACAATGTAGATGTCCTAACTGACTTGCCAAAACTATAGTTTGTTAACAAGAAAATTGTGGAGTGGTTGTAAAACAAGTTTTAATGACACCAACCTAAGTGTATGTAGAAACCTTATTTTGATCACCCTGTTGCTGGAGACCTTTCCTGCTAAAATGTGTATTTGTGGTTTAAAAAGGCTTCTGATGTTCGTATTTCCACTTTGACATTTTCGTCTTGATTTTCCCTTACGAAAAATGTATCCATCAAATACATTTGGGTTTCAGTTTGTGGTGCCACTGTGGTATCACTCAACCCACACACAATATCATAAAAAATATCCCCATGCTTCTGAAACTCTGTTCTCCCATACATCTCTAAAAAGAATTCGGGGAATTTTATCCCGGGAATATGCAATGTTGGGAAGGTTTGGTGATACTACCTGTTAAATACTACCACTAAACCTTTGCACTGGGTATAATCCATTCACTTCCATTGATTCTACACCACCAATATCCTACAGGACTTCAGCTAAAGAAACATTAAGAGCAGGTTAGAAGGCATAAGCAGGCTATGATGGGAAGTGTTGGTGAGGGGACCAAGGTGCAGTCAGAAGAAACAGGTCTCCAGTCTTGGCTGTAAAGCTCAGTTGACCTCAGTGAGAGGAGCTAGTAACCCATCAGTTTACATATAGTACCATGCAAAAAGCTGAGGGAAATCAAATCCATGGGGGAAATGCACAAACAATTTCCAAAATGTTGATGTAACGGTCTGGTTCTGGTTAGGTTCAGCTCTATGGTTTTTACGAGTGGACCTCCATTTTGTGGTGCACAGCCAAGTTAGCCACAAGGAAGATTCTATGCACTGATTGTTCATTTTATTGTTAACTTTGACAAAACATTACGTTGTATTTATAAAATGTCAGATACCATAAAATATACTGCTACCAAGAGATGGTGACAGGTTTACAAAACCACTCTCCCAAGAAATTCTGAATTATTTATCTCTTACTTTATGATTTCCTGTTAAATAATTTGATTGTTTGAAAACAAGCTAAACAAGTACAAGTATAAGTTGTAAAGCAAATGTGCAAAACAAACATACTATTATTCTGAAGGTAGTTTTACCAATGACCTCAGACAACTCTAACCTGGCCTTGGCATATTCTCAACATTGCAGCTGTTGTGTCATGTTGATGCATTGATCACTTCAGCGTGTTCATCTGGGCTGGAATTCCTGCAGCATTTCCAGACACGCTTAAAGTGACAATCAGCAGTTGAAACAATAACAAAGCATTCTCCCCTTCCGTTTCAGTAAAAAACTGAGGGGTGGAGCTGGAGAAATATAATCACTCTCAAATTCATATACAGAGCTATTGATGCAAGGACTGACCATCCCTGGTAATAAGATTATAGTTTTAACCGTGTTTTGATGCTATATGGTGCTTCTTTACATTGGCTTTACATTGTAATAAACAAGCTTATATTTTGGGTTCTGATGGGGTATAATGGTTGAACTAAGCTCATGATTCTTCAAGAATCAATGGCTACATGTAATTGATGTGGTAACTGCAGATTGCCTCTTTAAGAGCACTACAGTGAACTAGCTCTGCTGAAATGATGCATGTTTGCAACCATCTGAAAAGACCTGAACTGCCTCACATCAATGCGGGAATTACGTCACATGCATACGCGAAGACAATATGGTTCCCCCTCATCTACGAGCTTTAACTGTAACTTCACAGTGGATATTTTGGCATCAGCAGAACCTCATGAACATAACCATACTTTTCTAAGTTAGGAAGACAGAGAGTTGACTGCATGGTTCATGGTGAAACCTTTTGTTACTGTGGTCCGTGATTGTAAAACCCCTCCACTGAAAACTGCACCATAGTCGTTACTGAGAACGTACTTTTCAAAGGGATAAGTAGTCTCAGATACGTGTAATGGCAGGTTAGGGTCCTGTTTTTGTTATGGTCAATATGGTCAGCAGGTGATAGGATGTGTAACACGGACCTCTATTGTTTAAACAAGGAAGTGCAATGAAGCAGGCTGAGGAGCACTGGTCATTGTAATTCATTGTTAGGACTGTGTGTGGCAGTAGTGCACTGCAAATAGAGGATAAGACGATAGGAAGAGTGAAAAAGGGGGATGTGTAACACTTTATATTCTGTTGTTGTGTCCTCAAACCAACATGGACCATATTAATAAATATGACAGGAATAGTTCCATATATTTCCTAAAATATTTCACAATGGCAGCATAACATTGATGTTGCATTCCACATCCCATCTTTCCTTTTAAATGTTCAGAGTATATAACCATCACCTTACCTTCCAATGATATGTAATGAATGGTTTAACTTTTTAAAAACATAACTCTGTCCTTCAGTGTACAGTGACAACTTCATTGTACTCCAAAGCTACTTTTAAGAGAAGCGTAAAAAAACAATCAATTGATCCACACCTCGTATATTTGGATGCACTAATTGTAAGTCGCTGAGTGGGTGCTAATTGTCTAAAATGCAATTTTCAGGATTGTACAGTTCATATCATTCATGGATTATTCAGGGTTTTGTTAAATATGTACCTGTCCGTTTATCTTGTAAATACTAACAGGTGGTACATACTCTGTCCTTTAATCTCAAAACACTGCAATAATGAAGCTTCTATTCTCCTTACATGTAATTCATGACAACTATATCTGACAGATGCTTCAAAAGGTGTTTGCTTGTGTATTCCTGATCACAGCAAAGCAGATGAAGAATAATAAAAGCATCCAGGGTCCTGTTGTGCATTTAAGACCTCTCTTTCCTTCGCACAGTTCAAACAGCGCACTCCGCCTATTGAGAATCATCAACCATCAAGTTCAAATGTTTTGATTTCTGTGAATTACTTTTTTTCCTCTGACAGGAGATCACGCAGACATAACAGTACTTTAACTGAAACAATAAAATAAATAATCTAAAGACCAAAGGTTTCCCATCAAATTAATGTATTTAACAGAATAGATAAACAGCAGCATTTAGATTGAAGAACAAACACTGTCAAGAAGACGAACATGAAAAGAGTTGAAAAAAACATACCTTAACTGTCATTTTAACTGTACTGATGAAATAGATGCACAAAAAAGCCCAACACTAGTTGGAAATAGAATGACAAAAAAGCAAGGATTAACATACTCTGGGGAGGTTTCTCTGACACATGAAGCCTAGTCCAGGACTAAAAATCATTCTCAATGGGGAATTTCCATTGAAAGTGCATTTTCGTCCAGCACAGGCTTAATCTGGGTCCAGAAAGCCAACCCACTATGTGCCATATGATTCATTTGGTTACTTAGCACTGAATAAATTGTGTGGTGTTGATAGGAAAAGTGTGTGTGTGTGTATTGTGAAGACAATATTATACCATTTATTCCAAGTAATGAAGGCATACATGTATGTTTGGATTTCCATTAGACATTCTAGAAGTGGTTTAAATAGTTCCATTTTGCTTTATCGAAAGGGTGTAAGTACAAACCAAAAAAACAACTCTCAAAAGTACTTTCACGGACCTTGATAAAATAAAAAGTGTAGTTTGCATGTAAATACTGTAGCTTTTTTTTGGCATACATTTCCATAAAACACCACTGAGGAACGAGGCATTTCAATGTATACATCACTGAGAGCAAAATCTCCCTATCCAATCAATCTATCATGGGGTGTGTTTTTCTCTCCTTTACTTTATAACTACAGATAGGGAAAGATCTGGATTGGTTCCTACTATATTGCCTTGTCCATTTCCAGTCATTTCATATCAGAGCTTAAGAAGGAAAGGAGACAAGGGAAGGAAGGAAATTCAGACTTTTGAGACACAGGCCTTACCTCCATCACCTTTCCAGCCAACAATATCCTCATCTTCACCCATCACAATCCCAGAGTCAGAAATCATGGACAAAGCATTTAAAGGTCAAATACAGACATATTTATCTCAATGTCAAATCATTTTTGGGTAACAATTAAGTAACTTATTGTGATAGTTTCCAAATAAAATTGTAAAAAATAAACAAAAATAGGTTCTTAGCAAAGAGCAATTTCTAAACCAAGAATGTTGATAGGACTGTCTGGGAGTGGTCCGAGTGGGGAGGGGAAACTATCTGCCAGAGAGGTCTGGAACTCTCTTTCTTATTGGTCCATTATGATGTCACAAGGCAGGCCAAACTCCATCCCACCGAAACAGGCAGAAATTTCAGTCAATCTTTTCAAACAGCTATTACACTAAAAGGGCACAATCATCATTTTGACAATTTCACAGTATTAATCAAACCTCATGGTGTGGAAATATATATAAAACACAGGAAAATACGTTTTTGACTGCACTGGGGCTTTAACGAAAGCAGCGAGAAATAACATTACATTGAGCACCAAGATAACGTACGATCATGCCCTCTGGTGGTCTCTGACAATCCTAATCCAAACAATCATAAATAAATGTAAGACAAACAAACAGGCCAAACAAATCGATTCATAAATGAACATATAAATTAAGCAGAAAGAGTCCTGTTTTTGTCCAGGCCTCTCTGTGGGTGTTAAAACAATCATCCTTCTTATGATAATCGGGAACATGCACTCCTGTTCATACCATCTGGACACAATAACCTCTAGAGCACACAGCTCTCAGTGCAGTCCGCGGTGCTGTCATCGGCCGAACGCCTCTTCAGTTCCCGGCCCTCTGTTTGGTGTAGGTCCGCCTGGCTTCCCTGTCCCCTGTGCCGAGGCTCCTGAGGCAGGATGTCTGCCGAGATGTGGCCCAGGCTTCGTTCAGCCTCCACCTGCAGGTAGGCCCGGACGCGGTGGTGTTGCGCCACGCTGCCGCTGAAGTCGATGACACGGCACTCGTACGTGCCCTCGTCCGACCGCTTGATGTTGGAGAGACGAAGCTTGTGGGAGATGTTGCTCCCGGCCACTTTTACCACCTGTGGCAGAAGATAATGTAGTTGTAAATCTTAAGCATATTAATCCTATTCCTCGGTATCAATAGTATGTACGTTGACAATGAGTTAATCATGTTTAGCTTACAGTCAATTTAGTTTCCAGTGCAGTACTGTACACTGATGTGTCTACTCACACTTATTTTGGCGGCATCTTTAGACATCTCCATGGGAACCACCTATAAGGAATTGACGGAAAGAAGTCAAGCACATGGCTGAAATAACAATAGCAAGTGACATACAGTATCAGTATAGATAAGAATCAAATATCACTTGAAATATGTCGACCCTTTCAAATATGTTACACGTCAGATCATCAACAAATGAAAATGTGTTACAGTTCACCAGTTCACCAGTTCGCCTAATATCTTGGTTGTTATGTCACTGGGTAGCCTAATATCTTGGTTGTTATGTCACTGGGTAGCCTAATATCTTGGTTGTTATGTCACTGGGTAGCCTAATATCTTAGTTGTTATGTCACTGGGTAGCCTAATATCTTGGTTGTTATGTCACTGGGTAGCCTAATACCTTGGTTGTTATGTCACTGGGTAGCCTAATATCTTGGTTGTTGTCACTGGGTAGCCTAATATCTTGGTTGTTATGTCACTGGGTAGCCTAATATATTGGTTGTTATGTCACTGGGTAGCCTAATATCTTGGTTGTTATGTCATTGGGTAGCCTAATATCTTGGTTGTTATGTCACTGGGTAGCCTAATATCTTAGTTGTTACGTCACTGGGTAGCCTAATATCTTGGTTGTTTTTATGTCACTGAGTAGTCTTATATCTTGGTTGTTTTTATGTCACTGGGTGGTCTTATATCTTGGTTGTTTTTATGTCACTGGGTAGTCTTATATCTTGGTTGTTTTTATGTCACTGGGTAGTCTTATATCTTGGTTGTTTTTATGTCACTGGGTAGTCTTATATCTTGCTTGTTTTTATGTCACTGGGTAGTCTTATATCTTGGTTGTTTTTATGTCACTGGGTAGTCTTATATCTTGTTTTTATGTCACTGGGTTGTTTTTTTATGTCACTGGGTAGTCTTATATCTTGCTTGTTTTTATGTCACTGGGTAGTCTTATATCTTGGTTGTTTTTATGTCACTGGGTAGTCTTATATCTTGGTTGCTGTTGTGTCTGATAGCTAGCTATTTCAGAGCATCAAGTGAATATAATATCTGGGAAAGTTGGGGAGGGGAAGGAATTATTTTGGGGCATAGGTATGCATTATGCATCGAACAGAGATGTGGAAAATCTATTTCTTCCTTTGTGCCAATTATAGTGTCTAGTACCACAGCAGGAGCTCTAAGTTTCCCTAAGTTAGAGAAGTCAACCTGCTCCCACAGTGCTAGAAAAATGCTAATCAGCAATTATCTATTCTTTCCTGTGCCAAGGGCTGCAGCTAATGTTTTCCTCTGCCTGCTGTATTGTAGGCTAATGTGGATTCAGTCAATTCAGTTCTGTCCACAGTCATGTACATTATCTCTTTGTATGGTAATAGTGCGTTAACAAAGTCTATGTGGGCATAATTAATGTTTTTTGCATGATGATGATAATCAGATACAGGGCTCCTCTTTTAAGAAACAAGCACATAAGTCAAGTGAATAATGCATTGACCTGTAAGGGAGGAGGTTATACACATGCCGACAAACATATCTCAAATTAGGATGTAGGGCTTAATTTGTAACCTTTCAACAGACAAACCAGGGTTGACAGTTACTAATCTCTTAGTGGGTAGGTTTACATTGTTTCATTGTGCTCATCAAGTCCTGAGCAAACACAAGCACTGCTACTCTATGTCGAGCAGAATCACAGACAGTTACTCGGATTCAATAACTCATAGACGTCACCCCCGGGCCAATAAAACTCTCCCTTAAATAAAATTCTCTCTGCGACCATGACATTTCTCTCAGCGGCTCACCTGATTGGTGGTCCAGGTGGGTTTCTCTGGCCAGTCTCTGTGGTTCTTCATGTACCACCACTGGATCTCCAGGGAGTAGGAGGGGCCCGCCCCCCGGAACGAGCAGGCCATCTCCACGTCCTGACCGCTCTGCGTCGTGATGTCATGAGGAACCTCCGTGAAGACAGCTGAGTGAAGAGAGAGGGAATGAAAAGAGAGAGAAGAGTATTTATGCACCTGAAAAGTGACTCAAAAACGTGACCGACCAATCAAGCAATCAATGAAACAAATGACTCTAACATCTGTAACTTTCCTTCCCAGTGAAGAAAAGCCACCCCCAAAGATTACGAACAGGTGATGGCGTACCACTGGAAATAACGGTTATAGATCAAACGTTAAAAATCCAAATCTTTCTCCTGAGACGGCCTCTGAATGTTAAATGTTGCCAAACAGTTTGCTACAGAAAATGAAAAAGACTGTTTCTTATTGGACAAGTCCGGGTAGTCCCTTCATATTTCAGTCCCTTTTCTTCCATTTGGTGCCTAATGAATAGGACCCAGCTATGTTGACTCAGACAACGTCATGTGTGGGCTGTTTTTGTTTTCCGTTCCTAATCCTCCAGGGGGCCAAAGTAGCCTGGGACATTTCTCAAACGAAAACATCACTCCCCCATATCCCTTATCTATCCTCACACATCTAGCTATTAGGCTAAATCCTCTTGCCAGTTCTGTTTAAAACACATTGCTAATTCAAGAGACTAATCCTCCTTTATAACTTCACCACCACAGAGACTTCCTCCACCGAGAGCTTCAGTCTTATAGACAAGTCTATGAAAGATAAAGTACTCAATGGTATTTTGTTTAAGCGATGTGCTGTTGTTTAAGATGCACCATCTGCCGACTATCACGAGGATAAAACTTCAGCAAGAAACAACAGGAGGATGAAGATAATTAAGTTGAAGGGCACCTTGGGGATTTTAGGGAGGATCTTTTTTGCATGTGGTTGGGAGATGTGTCTTCAAGAAAGGGAGATATGTTTTGTGTGTCTTAGTTCATTTGTATAGACATTGGAAATGTATCAGACAAATGTTACTTTACTGGATAATCTAATTATATTTTTGAATCATGCTTCTTATGGATATTGTCTTTCAGGTAATGAGAAGCATGAGTACAAAATGTATCATAATACATAACTACTTCCGTAGATTGTGAGAGGTGGTGTCAGAGGAAGGTCCTAAAAATAGTCAAAGACCCCCGCCACCCCGCCAACCCACTCATAGACTGTTATCTCTACTGCCGCATGGCCAGCGGTACCAGAGTGCCAAGTCTAGGACAAAAAGTTTTTACCCCCAAGCCATAAGACTGATTGGTAATCAAATGGCTACCCAGACTATTTGCATTGTGTGCCCCCCCCAACCCCTCCTTTTACGCTGCTGCTACTCTCTGTTAATCATATATGCATAGTCATTTTAACTATACATTCATGTACATACTACCTCAATTGGGCCGACCAACCAGTGCTCCCGCACATTGGCTAACCGGGCTAACTGCATTGTGTCCCACCCACCACCTGCCAACCCCTCTTTTATTCTACTGCTACTCTCTGTTCATCATATATGCATAGTCACTTTAACCATATCTACATGTACATACTACCTCAATCAGCCTGACTAACCGGTGTCTGTATGTAGCCTCGCTACTTCTATAGCCTCGCTCTGTCTTTTTACTGTTGTTTTTATTTCTTTACTTACATATTGTTCACCTAATACCTTTTTTGCACTATTGGTTAGAGCCTGTAAGTAAGCAACTCACTGTAAGATCTACACCAGTTGTATTCGGCGCACGTGACAAATAAACCTTGATTTGAGATGTGTCTTATCTAAAAGATATAGCATGATCGAAGTGTTACATCGCACAATACTTCTCCTTGAAAGCCTATTGTCTTCCTAACTGTCATACAGCTACCCCTTGTGTTAGAACACGTAAGGAAACATTATACCTGTCATATAGCATCCTTCCACACAGTATCACCGTATCAGGCCTCTATCAATTCAAGGTATTTTCCAGGGGTCTCCAAATCTCATCCACGGTGTGCAGGCTTTTACTCCAGCCCAGCATAACACACCGGTTTCAAATAATCAATTAATCGTGATCTTTGATGTGAACCATGATTAGGTGAATTAATTGAATTAGTGTTGGGCTGAAACAAAAGCTTGCACACCCAGTGGCTCTCCAGGGCTGGACTTAAGCGTTCCCTGGTCTATCCAACGCCATGCAGGGTAACCGGTTCATTTTGTGCCACATCCATCATGTTCATCTATTATCATACTGTACTAATGAAAGTGGTTAACAATGTGTGGTGAAACTATATGCATGTTCAGTACATTCAGTTCCTCATCTACAAAGTGTTGAGAAGTTGAGCCTGAGGTCATGTGGTGGTAATCTCATCACACCCCATTAAGTCTCACATTTTAGACTGTAAATGTCTCTATTTTGCTCTCTCTCTCTCTTTCGCCATATTGATTTTATATGACTATGTACTTACAGTGGTGAAGTATTGTGGAAGTGAGTGCTTTGTCCTGTATAAGTGGGTCTCTCCTATTTGTTCACCTTATACTCTTGCACAAATGTTGTTTTTCAGTAAAGAGACCTTGCAGAGTAGCTCTAAGCAGGACACAAACGGAGGTCAAAAGTAAAAGGTCTGTAAGCTAAAACGTACATAACCACTGCTGTACTTCAACAGCCAAATGTTTTAATCCTGAGAGGAAAGCATGTGTTCTGAATTCCATGTCCATCTGGGACCATAAAACAGACAAGTGTGAGAGCGCCACAGCAGCAGCCAATGTGTGGTGTTCAAATTAGGCCTACATTCCATGAGACTTTTGAAAAAAAAGATGTAGTGATTGACATTAACCTGTTTATCCACTTGTCCGTCAGACAAGGAGGTGACTGAAAATGTTGTTTTGTTTGATGCAAGAAACCACTTTACAAAATAAAGTTAATTAGTATTCCCATACAATTATTACAGAGAAACAGGCAAATTATGCTACCCTCTGCCTATTGGCTACTTAGCTTATTCAAGCCTGAGTCAATCACCACCTTCCGGAGACACCTGAAACCCCACCTCTTTAAGGAATACCTAGGATAGGATAAAGTAATCCTTCTCACCCCCCCCCCCCCCCTTAAAATATTTAGATGCACTATTGTAAAGTGGTTGTTCCACTGGATGTCATAAGGTGAATGCACCAATTTGTAAGTCGCTCTGGATAAGAGCGTCTGCTAAATGACTTAAATGTAAAATGTAAATGTAAGCCTGTCACAAAATACAACACTGACACTTTAAGACAGAAAATAAGCGCTTTACCTGACTTTTTTTTCATAGATGGCTAAAAAAAGACCACGTTTTGTGCTCTTGTAGGAAGCAACCACTCGCCCATTGTTGACTAGAAATTAGCTATAACTGGGCTAATAACTCACTTACTTGCAAAGAATATGAACAAATGTGCAAACATGGCTACATGCAGCTCTCACTTTGATTTCAAAACAAGACCACTCATGCTATAAACATTGTCCAGATCATAGTGAATGGCACAGATCCATATATGGCAATGGTCTATTTGCATATAGGGATACTGCAGCTCTGATTGGTTATGGTGCACCGGTCTCCGTAGATTATGGGCCTGTCATGCCTGTCAATGCAATAGAATCTTACTCCAATGCGCTCTGCATACCAGAAAATCTCTTGCATAGTTCGTTTTTGTTTCGGTATTGTTTCGGTATGTTGCATTGAAATTTGATTCAATCACAATTCCCACAGTAGAGAGAAACATTTATAGTGTTAACTAAAGAGGAAAACTAGAAAGTCCAATCTCGTGCTTCTCTGTGTAGGCTGATATTTCATTTGTGCACGCGCACAGCTTGGAGGGGACATTGCTCCACATATCTCTATTGGGGTACCACAGGGTTCAATTCTCTGGCCGACTCTTTTCTCTGTATATATCAATGATGTTGCTTTTGCAGCGGGCGATTCCCTGATCCACCTCTACGCAGACTACACCATTCTGTATACTTCTGGCCCTTCCTTGGACACTGTGCTATCTAACCTCCAAACAAGCTTCAATGCCATACAACACTCCTTCTGTGGCCTCCAACTGCTCTTAAACGCTAGTAAAACCAAATGCATGCTTTTCAACCGTTCGCTGCCTGCACCTGCACGCCCGACTAGCATCACCACCCTGGATGGTTCCGACCTAGAATATGTGGACATCTATAAGTACCTAGGTGTCTGGCTAGACTGTAAACTCTCTTTCCAGACTCATATGAAACATCTCCAATCTAAAATCGAATCTATTTTGCAACAAAGCCTCCTTCACTCACGCCGCCAAACTTACCCTAGTAAAACTGACTATCCTATCGATCCTCGACTTCGGCGATGTCATCTACAAAATAGCTTCCAATACTCTACTCAGCAAACTAGATGCAGTTTATCACAGTGCCATCCGTTTGTTACTAAAGCACCTTATACCACCCACCACTGCGACCTGTATGCTCTAGTCGGCTGGCCCTCGCTACATATTCGTCGCCAGACCCACTGGCTCCAGGTCATCTACAAGTCCATGCTAGGTAAAGCTCCGCCTTATCTCAGTTCACTGGTCACGATGGCAACACCCACCCGTAGCACGCGCTCCAGCAGGTGTATCTCACTGATCATCCCTAAAGCCAACACCTCATTTGGCAGCCTTTCCTTCCAGTTCTCTGTTGCCTGTGACTGGAACGAATTGCAAAAATCGCTGAAGTTGGAGACTTTTATTTCCCTCACCAACTTTAAACATTTGCTATCTGAGCAGCTAACTGATCGCTGCAGCTGTACATAGTCCATCTGTAAATAGCCCACCCAATTTACCTACCTCATCCCCATACTGTTTTTATTTATTTACTTTTCTGCTCTTTTGCACACCAGTATCTCTACCTGCACATGCCCATCTGACCATTTATCACTCCAGTCCACTCCATCTGCTAAATTGTAATTATTCGCCTACCTCCTCATGCCTTTTGCACACAATGTATATTTATACTGTGTTATTGACTTGTTTATTATTTACTCCATGTGTAACTCTGTGTTGTTGTCTGTTCACACTGCTATGCTTTATCGTGGCCAGGTCGCATTTGTAAATGAGAACTTGTTCTCAACTAGCCTACCTGGTTAAATTTAGGTGAAAAAAATAATAAAATAATCCTCAGACCCTATTGGAGGAGAAGGTCAGAGGGGCGGGACCTCTGGCTTTCTCATCCGATGGCATTTGAGAAGTGTAACGGCGTTCTTCGTTTGTCGAAAGAGAGTCGGACCGAAATGCAGCGTGGTGGTTACTCATGTCATTAATGAAACAAATGACGATACATGAAATAACTTATAAATACAAAAACAACAAACGGAATGTGAAAACCTAATACAGCCTATCTGGTGAACACTACACAGAGACAGGAACAAAAGTGGAAAAATAAATGAACAGAAATATAAACGGACAGCGTGAAACCCAAATGCAAACAAAAATACACTCAAACAACAAAATAGACGAACAAGCCCGCACGAAACAGAAGCGGGCTGAACAAACTATATATAACCCTACCCTAACAACCAAACAAGAACTAAAGGAACACAGAACAACGGATCGGCGATAGCTAGTAGACCGGCGACGACGACCGCCGAGCGCCACCCGAACAAGAAGGGGAGTCACCTTCGGTAATATTTGTGACAAGAAGGAGATGAGGAGAGAGGGCTCGAGGAGTATGCAACTGAGATCTTGGCCTTGACCTCAAACCAAACACTCATGCGTTTAAGAAAGCGAAGTGAAGTTTGAAATGTGAAATTCTGTTAGCCTGCTGCTGTTAGCTAAGTTAGCTAATTGGTGATAATTAAGTTTGCTAATTGTGTTAGCTAAGTTGTTTGCTAATTGGCATTATCAAAGTTTGCTAATTGACGCTAGTCATTCAAAAGAATTGCATTACCCATGCAATTAGATCACGACAGATGCTAGTATTATGAAGCTGTAATGATGGTTATTTTTTGGTGCATATAATTTCTGTTCCGTAATTAAGACAATTAGGACATGCTTGTTTGCCAGCTGTATTTTATACAGGCATAATTTACATTTACATTTAAGTCATTTAGCAGACGCTCTTATCCAGAGAGCAGGCATAATCAACATGACACTGAATCAAGGTTGAGACAAGCAGTTTCTTAACTTGATGTTAAAATATCTAGTGTTACGATATAAACATGTCAATTTGTTCGCCATTTAGAAAGAATTTTAGCAGCAATCAGGTCTTCAGAAAGGGATTGATCTATGGACACACCAATATAAGTTACGATTCGTTTAGATTCAATCTCCTTGCCTGCACAGTTTATTTTCATTTTGTGAGCCCAAAGCAATCTACGTTTTGTTCCAAACAAAATCGATTCAGTTTTTCCTAAATGTAGCAACAATTTGTTGTCAGAACCAATCTCTAACAAAACACAATTCCTTACTCAGGGTCTCCTCTATGTAAACTGTATCCTTCCCTGATATGCCTTTGCATTTGCATTTTAAAGTCTGATGTTACTGAATAGAGTCTTTTTGTGTAGCCATTACATAGCCTGATCAAATTTAGGACACACATTCCACCCCACGTGCTCTTATTAAGGTGTACTTATTTTATCATGTCCGTTAACTGAGAGTTAGTACCATGTCATAAACAGCAACAATCGGGGGAAGAGTTGCAGGGGAGTGGAGCGAATTTGAATGAGCCAACTGGAAGCTATGGATGATTAGAAGGCCATAGTAAGTGAGTGGTCAGGTTCGGAGTTTCAGACAGGTAGATCTTGACATGCATTACAACAAATATATATAGGCCTTAATCCCCAAATGAATGGGAGAGCTTGGCACCATCTAATAACATGGCAATAAGAATGAAAGTTTGGCTCCAGTATGGTCCACTATAGTTAGGTGTATAAACTTATAGGTGTATAAACATCAGACAAACTCAGATTTTGGAGTGCACTTCCCCTTTAAAATGACAAACTGTATATTTAAAGGTGATTAGAGGGGTGGTGAATCAGGACAGCTGTATTTCTCATCCTCATTCTCATCAATAATAATCTTTCTGAGAGCCCCTGCTGATCAAAAACACTAGAATCTTTAGGCTGCGGAGAGAGAGAGAAAGGCCCAAATGTGTAATTGATATTCCATCAGGCCTGTGGATCTGTGACACAGCTGGGAGGGAGGGAGTTAAAGAAAGAAGGAAAGAGAAAGGGGGGGTGACTGACTGACTGAGCTCCCACGAGTCGTGCCCTGGATGCTCCGCTGCTCACGGCCAGGAAGTGGCCTCATTTGTGAGGAGAGAGAGAGGGAAAGGGACAGAGGGTGAGGAGAGTGGGAAATATGAGATACACCCAACAACACTTATTGAGGGCATTGTACACAACGACTGTATAAAACTGTGTGAAAACGGCTCACACATGAATAAGGGGTGCCTACACACAGTGGACATACTCCAAAGGGTGTATAACCCAGGACAGTGACACTATCATTCTCGTCTTCTGAATCATGAGCAGTGTGCAGGCAGGTACCTTCCTTTTGAAAAGTTGTTTAGCGGGACATCCAAATTCATGTGTAGACTAAACCCAAGATAGGAACAGTGATTGTGGCAGTCTACTGACAAGAGCGTTTGTTACACAATACAGACAGTTGTAGGCTTAGCATATCCATTTCACTAACTGGCTGTAAGCTAAACATTAACATGAATATACAGGTGAAGGATGGTGGTTGATCGAAAGAGAAGATTAACAATAATCATCATAGCAAAGACAGACACAGTGTATAACATATTTTTAAACAACAAACTACATCTTGGGTTCGTGATCATTTTCATATGAGCAGAGAAAGAAAAGCAAGGAATGTAGTTTTGATCAGATTTCAGAAATCGGATAGAATTAAATGCATAGACATATAATGAATTGAAAGGATGTACCATTGACTTGAATTGGGACGCCCGTTCTATTGATATATTTCTATGCATTTCATCCTATCCGATTACCGAAACCCGATCAGATCACTTTTGAAAAACTGGACCCTGACGGTATAGCCTAACAGATAAAACCCTAAAGCAAGGTCATCTCAAGGACAGCGCTATACATGGAGAACTGTGTGGGGCTTAGATATGGGATTCCGCACCACAGTAGGATGGTCTTATAAGATCCTGTACTTTCAATTCCCACAGCCCAAAAGAGATGTACTAAAAAGACTCATTCTTCAAGCTCTCTCTCTCTCTCTCTCTCTCTCTCTCTCTCTCTCTCTCTCTCTCTCTCTCTCTCTCTCTCTCTCTCTCTCTCTCTCTCTCTCTCTCTCTCTCTCTCTCTCTCTCTCTCTCTCTCTCTCTCTCTCTCTCTCTCTCTCTCTCTCTCTCTCTCTCTCTCTCTCTCTCTCTCTCTCTCTCTCTCTCTCCCGATCATTTCTCTCCTCTTTCTCTCTCTCCTGATCATTTCTTCCTCCTTCCTCTCCCCTACCCTAAAGTTTCAAAACTCACACGCGTTGCTGTCATCCTCTCAAAAAGACCCTCATCGTTCTCTCTCTTGGTTCCCCTCACTGTCACCACCTATAAATCCATGATAATTGAGAATTTCAAAAAACATTTTTCTACGGCTGGCCATTTCCACCTGGCTACAAGCCCCCTCCCAGATCTCATTTACCCCTATATGGTTACTAGGGGGATCATTCAGCAAATACCTGATAACATTATTTTGCATGACCTACATTCTCACATGACCTACATTCTCCCATGACCTACAGTCTTCGTAAGCCAAGTTAACAAACAGATCACCGACCATTTCGAGGACCACCATACCTTTTCCGCTATGCAATCTGGTCTCCGAACTGGTCATGGCTGAACCTCAGCCACGCTCAAGGTCCTAAACAATATCATAACCGCCATCGATAAAAGACAGTAAAGACAGTACTGTGCAGCCGTATTCATCGACCTGGCCAAGGCATTCGACTCTGTCAATCACTGCATTCTTATAAGCAGACTCAACAGCCTTGGTTTCTCAAATGACTGCCTCGCCTGGTTCACCAACTACTTCCTAGACAGAGTTCAGTGTGTCAAATCAGAGGGCCTGTTGTCCGTTGTCTGGACCTCTGGCAGTCTCTATGGGGCTGCTACATGGTTAAATTCTCGGGCCGACTCTTTTCTCTGTATACATCAATAATGTCGCTCTTGCTGATGGTGATTCTCTGATCGACCTCTACGCAGACGACACCATTCTGTATACTTCTGAACCCTCTTTGGACACTGTGTTAACCAACCTCCAGACAAGCTTCAATGCCATGCAACTCTCCTTCCGTGGCCTCCAACTGCTCTTAAATGCAAGTAAAACTAAATGCATGCTCGATTGTTGCTCGCACCTCCAGCATCACTACTCCGGACAGTTCTGACTTAGAACATGTGGACAACTGCAAATACCTAGGTGTCTGGTTAGACTGTAACCTCTCCTTCCAGGCTCACATTAAACATCGCCAATCCAAAATTACATCTAGAATTGGCTTCCTATTTCACAACAAAGCATCCTTCACTCACGCTGCCAAACATACCCTCGTAGAACTGTCTATCCTACCGATCCTTGACTTTGGCCATGTCATTGGCGATGTCATTTACAAAATTTGGATGCAGTCCATCGTAGTGCCATCTGTTTTGTCACCACAGCCCCATATACTACCCACCACTGCGACCTGTACGCTCTCCTTGGCTATATATATATCAACCTCTCTCTCTATATATTTCTCAACTTCTCAACATATATATATTAACCTCTCTCTATATACACTACTCAAGAAAATAAAGGGAACACTAAAATAACACATCCCAGATCTGAATGAATTAAATATTCTTATTAAAACCTTTTTTCTTTACATAGTTGAATGTGCTGACAACAAAATCACACAAAAATTATCAATGGAAATCAAATGCATCAACCCATGCAGGTCTGGATTTGGAGTCACACTCAAAATTAAAGTGGAAAACCACACTACAGGCTGATCAACTTTGATGTAATGTCCTTAAAACAAGTCAAAATGAGACTCAGTAGTGTGTGTGGCCTCCACCTGCCTGTATGACCTCCCTACAACGTCTGGGCATGCTCCTGATGAGGTGGCGGATGGTCTCCTGAGGGATATCCTCCCAGACCTGGACTAAAGCATCCACCAACTCCTGGACAGCCTGTGGTGCAACGTGGCGTTGGTGGATGGAGCGAGATATGATGTCCCAGATGTGCTCAATTGGATCCAGTTCTGGGGAATGGGCGGGCCAGTCCATATCATCAATGCCTTCCTCTTGCAGGAACTGCTGACACACTCCAGCCACATGAGGTCTAGCATTGTCTTGCATTAGGAGGAACCCAGGGGCAACCGCACCAGCATATGGTCTCACAAGGGGTCTGAGGATCTCATCTCGGTACCTAATGGCAGTCAGGCTACCTCTGGCGAGCACATGGAGGGCTGTGCTGCCCCCCAAAGAAATGCCACCCCACACCATGACTGACCCACCGCCAAACCGGTCATGCTGGAGGATGTTGCAGGCAGCAGAATGTTCTCCACGGCGTCTCCAGACTCTGTCACTTCTGTCATATGTGCTCAGTGTGAACCTGCTTTCATCTGTGAAGAGCACAGGGCGCCAGTGGCGAATTTATCAATCTTGGCGTTCTCTGGCAAATGCCAAACGTCCTGCACGGTGTTGGGCTGTAAGCACAACCCCCACCTGTAGACGACGGGCCCTCATACTACCCTCATGGAGTCTGTTTCTGACCGTTTGAGCAGACACATGCACATTTGTGGCCTGCTGGAAGTCATTTTGCAGGGCTCTGGCAGTGCTCCTCCTGATCCTCCTTTCACAAAGGCGGAGGTAGCGGTCCTGCTGCTGGGTTGTTGCCCTCCTACAGCCTCCTACAGCCTCCTCCACATCTCCTGATGTACTGGCCTGTCTCCTGGTAGCGCCTCCATGCTCTGGACACTACGCTGACAGACACAGCAAACCTTCTTGCCACAGCTTGCATTGATGTGACATCCTGGATGAGCTGCACTACCTGAGCCACTTGTGTGGGTTGTAGACTCCGTCTCATGCTACCACTAGAGTGAAAGCACCACCAGCATTCAAAAGTGACCAAAACATCAGCCAGGAAGCATAGGAACTGAGAAGTGGTCTGTGGTCACCACCTGCAGAACCACTCCTTTATTGGGGGTGTCTTGCTAATTGCCTATAATTTCCACCTGTTGTCTATTCCCTTTGCACAACAGCATGTGAAATGTATTGTCAATCAGTGTTGCTTCCTAAGTGGACAGTTTGATTTCACAAAAGTGTGATTGACTAGGAGTTACATTGTGTTGTTTAAGTGTTCACTTTATTTTTTTGAGCAGTGTATATAAATATATATATGTGTGTTAATCTCTCTCTCTGAGTGTACAGCCCCTTGTTCTGCTCTCCTGTTTTGGTATACAGTGATGTTCTCACACTACCAGTGGCACACTAGAGCTGGGTTTCCCAAACTCCGTCCTGCCCCTCCCCACTGGGTGCACATTTAGGTTTTCGCCCCTGCACTACACAGCTGTATATGTGTGGGACGCAATGTGTGTGTGTTAGGAGGGTTTGTTGGTGTGTGTGTGTTTGTGTTTGTACACTTCTGCGTTTGTATTTGTGTAGGTGTGTGTCTGCGCAGAGTGGGAAGGAAGTCTCTAGGTAGAAATGCCATCCATGATGTCCTTTGATACTGTGAGAGAGGAGGGATGTATGCAGCCATGGCCTTGCCAATTTACACCCACTCCACTCACAACCCCCTCCTCTTCCCACCGACCCCTATGACTCTGTACTCGCTAATCCCACAACATGCTCCCTCTCCACAACACCCCCAGCCCCACAAACAATCCTGGATTCAGGAAGCTGGCAGATAGATTCATCCAAGCACAGAGAATGATAGCCATTTCAAAGATCAAAGATGAAAACAAGAACTGTATCCTCTGTGCAGAGAAAGGAAGGGAGACAGGGACAGAGTACATCTGAGAGAAAAATTACACGGAAGAGTGATTCTCTACGCAATGACTACATGCAAGGAAAACAGTGTATTCCTTTGCAAAAACAACAACACGGTTAAGTTCTTAATTAGAGTCGATGTTTTTCTTAATCATACAGTGATTGAGAGTGTTGTCATGTGGTGTTGTTTTAAGTCAGCGAATTAGCTGTTTCTCTGTGTTGTTTCGCTTGTTTATGCCTGTTTTAGAAATGTGAAAATACCTGGGTTTCATATCAATATAATTCTAAATGTAAATACAGAGTAAGAAAGAAAGAAAGATTATAGATCAATAGTATCCAGATAGAAAGACAGACAGACACACACAGAAACACACGGCGATGATAGACAGGCAGACAGACACACACAGAAACACACGGCGATGATAGACAGGCAGACAGACACAGAGACATGGCGATGATAGACAGGCAGACAGACACAGAGACATGGCGATGATAGACAGGCAGACAGACACAGAGACACACGGTGATGAAAGACATGCAGATAGACACAGAAACAAACAGCGATGAATGACAGGCAGACAGACACAGAGACATGGCGATGATAGACAGGCAGACAGACACAGAGACACGGCGATGATAGACAGGCAGACAGACACAGAGACATGGCGATGATAGACAGGCAGACAGACACAGAGACACACGGTGATGATAGACAGGCAGACAGACACAGAAACACACAGCGATGATAGACAGGCAGACAGACACAGAAACACACAGCGATGATAGACAGGCAGACAGACACAGAGACACATGGTGATGATAGACAGTCAGAATGACACAGAAACACACAGCGATGATAGACAGGCAGACAGACACAGAAACACACAGCAATGATAGACAGGCAGACAGACACAGAGACACACGGTGATGATAGACAGGCAGACAGACACAGAGACACACGGTACGGTGATGAGACAGGCAGACAGACACAGAGACACACGGTGATGATAGACAGGCAGACAGACACAGAAACACACGGTGATGATAGACAGGCAGACAGACACAGAGACACACGGTGATGATAGACAGGCAGACAGACACAGAGACACACGGTGATGATAGACAGGCAGACAGACACAGAGACACATGGTGATGATAGACAGGCAGACAGACACAGAGACACATGGTGATGATAGACAGGCAGACAGACACAGAGACACATGGTGATGATAGACAGACAGACAGACACAGAGACACATGGTGATGATAGACAGGCAGACACAGAGACACATGGTGATGATAGACAGGCAGACAGACACAGAGACACATGGTGATGATAGACAGACAGACACAGAGACACATGGTGATGATAGACAGGCAGACAGACACAGAGACACATGGTGATGATAGACAGGCAGACACAGATATGTCACAGTGGCTGGGAACAGACCTGGCTCAAAGTAGTATTTGCTATATTTTATTTATTTTTTATTTAACCTTTAACTAGGCAAGTCAGTTCTTATTTACAATGATGGCCTCTGTTACTATATGTGCGCTTGGGTGGGCAGGGTTTGTACACTTGGGACTATTCCATTGGTGTAATTGTACCAGGGAAGCTAAATCAAGGGCACCTAAAGTGTTTGGAAGGCAATAAATACTATTTTGACCCAGGTCTGGTTGTGAAACTGAGCCTAAATACTAACAGAACATGTAGCTTGATGTACACTGTCAGTTATAGTTGGCTAGGGGTTAGTTTCATTCTATACCATTATGTTCAGTTGTGGCCAAAAGTTTTGAGAATTACACAAATATTAATTTCCACAAAGTTTGCTGCTTTAGTGTCTTTAGATATTTTCATCAGATGTTACTATGGAATACTGAAGTATAAGTACATGCATTTCATAAGTGTCAAAGGTTTTTATTGACAATTACATGAAGTTGATGCAGAGTCAATATTTGCAGTGTTGACTCTTCTTTTTCAAGACCTCTGCAATCCACCCTGGCATGCTGTCAATTAACTTCTGGGCCACATCCTGACTGATGGCAGCCTATTCTTGCATAATCAATGCTTGGAATTTGTGGGTTTTTGTTTGTCCACCCACCTCTTGAGGATTGACCACAAGTTCTCAATGGGATTAAGGTCTGGGGAGTTTCCTGGCCATTTACCCAAAATATCGATGTTTTGTTCCCTAAGCCACTTAGTTATCACTTTTTCCTTATGGAAAGGTGCTCCATCATGCTGGAAAAGGCATTGTTCGTCACCAAACTGTTCCTGGATGGTTGAGAGAAGTTGCTCTCGGAGGATGTGTTGGTACCATTCTTTATTCATGGCTGTGTTCTTAGGCAAAACTGTGAGTGAGCCCTCTCCCTTGGCTGAGAAGCAACCCCACACATGAATGGTTTCAGGATGCTTTACTGTTGGCATGACACAGGTCTGATGGTAGCCCTCACCTTGTCTTCTCCGGACAAGCTTTTTTCCAGATGCCCCAAACGATCGGAAAAGGCGGATTCATCAGAGAAAATGACTTTACCCCAGTCCTCAGCAGTCCAATCCAAATCAAAATCAAAGTTTACTTACAGGCTCTAACCAATAAAAAAGGTATGTGTGTGTGTGTAGGTAAGTAAAGAAATAAACAACAGTAAAAAGACATTTGAAAATAAGAGTAGCAAGGCTATATAGACACCGGTTTAGTCAGGCTGATTGAGGTAGTATGTACATGTAGATATGTTTAAAGTGACTATGCATGTTTAAAGTGACTATATATGATGAACAGAGAGTAGCAGTAGCATAAAAGTGGGGTTGGCGGGTGGCGGGTGGCAGGACACAATGCAGATAGATAGCCTGGGTTAGCCAATGTGCGGGAGCACTTGTTGGTCAGGCCAATTGAGGTAGTATGTACATGAATGTATAGTTAAAATGAATATGCATATATGACAAACAGAGAGTAGCAGCAGTGTAAAAAGAGGGGTTGGGGGGGGGGGGGGACACAATGAAAATAGTCCGGGTAGCCATTTGATTACCTGTTCAGGAGTCTTATGGCTTGGGGGTAAAAACTGTTGAGATGCCTTCTTGTCCTGGACTTGGCACTCCGGTACCGCTTGTCATGCAGTAGCAGAGAGAACAGTCTATGTCTGGGGTGGCTGGGGTCTTTGACCATTTTAGGGCCTTCCTCTGACACCGCCTGGTGTAGAGGTCCTGGATGGCAGAATATTAGTCTGTCCCTGATGTTTTTCCTGGAGAGAAGTGGCTTCTTTGCTGCCCTTCTTGACACCAGGCCATCCTCCAAAAGTCTTTGCCTCACTGTATGTGCAGATGCACTCACACCTGCCCTGATCCCGCAGCTGAATCAACTTTAGGAGATGGTCCTGGCGCTTGCTAGACTTTGAAGCCTTCTTCACAACAATTGAACCGCTCTCCTTGAAGTTCTTGCATGTGAAGCCATTTTTGTGCAAAGCAATGATGATGGCAAGTGTTTCCTTTCAGGTAATCACTGTTGATAGAGGAAGAACAATGATTCCAAGCACCACCCTCCTTTTGAAGCTTCCAGTCTGTTATTCAAACTCAATCAGCATATGACAGAGTGATCTCCAGCCTTGTCCTCGTCAACACTCACACCTGTGTTAACGAGTGAATCACTGACAAAATGTCAGCTGCTCCTTTTGTTGCAGGGCTGAAATGCAGTGGAAATGTTTTGGGGGGGGGGTTTAGTTCATTTGCATGGCAAAGAGGGACTTTGCAATTAATTGCAATTCATCTGATCACTCTTCATAACATTCTGGAGTATGTGCAAATTGCCCTAATACAAACTGATGCAGCAGACTTTGTGAAAATTAATATTTGTGTCATTCTCAAAACTTTTGGCCATGACTGTACAGTAAGTACAAACACTACCCAATAGCAACAGATGATGCCAAACACTTTGCTATTAATGCATGACCCATATGTGTATCTATAAACACTTTTTTTGTCCTACAGCAGGGTTTCCCAAACCTGGTCCTTGTTTCTTTACTATTGTGCAGGAAACCAGGAGACCAGAGGAGGTTATTAGTGAGTTCAATATATTGGCCACTAAGGCTGACTGAGAAGGCTAATGCTAACCATGAGGCCAGATACTATAGGTGCTCTGGTGTTACATTAATTAGCATTAGCTTGCCACAATCCACTCATTCCTACTAATGGCTGCCTGAGATAAGTGGTAGAGGCTATTAGTGAGTTTATAATACTGGCCACTAAGGCTGACTGAGATAAGTGGTAGAGGCTATTAGTGAGTTTATAATACTGGCCACTAAGGCTGACTGAGATAAGTGGTAGAGGCTATTAGTGAGTTTATAATACTGGCCACTAAGGCTGACTGAGATAAGTGGTAGAGGCTATTAGTGAGTTTATAATACTGGCCACTAAGGCTGACTGAGATAAGTGGTAGAGGCTATTAGTGAGTTTATAATACTGGCTACTAAGACAGACTAAGATAAGTGGTAGAGGCTATTAGTGAGTTTATAATAATGGCCACTAAGTCTGACTGAGATAAGTGGTAGAGGCTATTAGTGAGTTTATAATACTGGCCACTAAGGCTGACTGAGATAAGTGGTAGAGGCTATTAGTGAGTTTATAATACTGGCCACTAAGTCTGACTGAGATAAGTGGTAGAGGCTATTAGTGAGTTTATAATACTGGCCACTAAGTCTGACTGAGATAAGTGGTAGAGGCTATTAGTGAGTTTATAATACTGGCCACTAAGGCTGACTGAGATAAGTGGTAGAGGCTATTAGTGAGTTTATAATACTGGCCACTAAGTCTGACTGAGATAAGTGGTAGAGGCTATTAGTGAGTTTATAATACTGGCCACTAAGGCTGACTGAGATAAGTGGTAGAGGCTATTAGTGAGTTTATAATACTGGCCACTAAGTCTGACTGAGATAAGTGGTAGAGGCTATTAGTGAGTTTATAATACTGGCCACTAAGTCTGACTGAGATAAGTGGTAGAGGCTATTAGTGAGTTTATAATACTGGCCACTAAGTCTGACTGAGATAAGTGGTAGAGGCTATTAGTGAGTTTATAATACTGGCCACTAAGGCTGACTGAGATAAGTGGTAGAGGCTATTAGTGAGTTTATAATACTGGCCACTAAGGCTGACTAAGATAAGTGGTAGAGGCTATTAGTGAGTTTATAATACTGGCCACTAAGGCTGACTAAGATAAGTGGTAGAGGCTATTAGTGAGTTTATAATACTGGCACTAAGGCTGACTAAGATAAGTGGTAGAGGCTATTAGTGAGTTTATAATACTGGCCACTAAGGCTGACTAAGATAAGTGGTAGAGGCTATTAGTGAGTTTATAATACTGGCCACTAAGGCTGACTAAGATAAGTGGTAGAGGCTATTAGTGAGTTTATAATACTGGCCACTAAGGCTGACTGAGATAAGTGGTAGAGGCTATTAGTGAGTTTATAATAATGGCCACTAAGTCTGACTGAGATAAATGGTAGAGGCTATTAGTGAGTTTATAATACTGGCCACTAAGGCTGACTAAGATAAGTGGTAGAGGCTATTAGTGAGTTTATAATACTGGCCACTAAGGCTGACTGAGATAAGTGGTAGAGGCTATTAGTGAGTTTATAATACTGGCCACTAAGGCTGACTAAGATAAGTGGTAGAGGCTATTAGTGAGTTTATAATAATGGCCACTAAGGCTGACTGAGATAAGTGGTAGAGGCTATTAGTGAGTTTATAATAATGGCCACTAAGTCTGACTGAGATAAGTGGTAGAGGCTATTAGTGAGTTTATAATACTGGCCACTAAGGCTGACTGAGATAAGTGGTAGAGGCTATTAGTGAGTTTATAATACTGGCTACTAAGACAGACTAAGATAAGTGGTAGAGGCTATTAGTGAGTTTATAATAATGGCCACTAAGTCTGACTGAGATAAGTGGTAGAGGCTATTAGTGAGTTTATAATACTGGCCACTAAGGCTGACTGAGATAAGTGGTAGAGGCTATTAGTGAGTTTATAATACTGGCCACTAAGTCTGACTGAGATAAGTGGTAGAGGCTATTAGTGAGTTTATAATACTGGCCACTAAGTCTGACTGAGATAAGTGGTAGAGGCTATTAGTGAGTTTATAATACTGGCCACTAAGGCTGACTGAGATAAGTGGTAGAGGCTATTAGTGAGTTTATAATACTGGCCACTAAGGCTGACTAAGATAAGTGGTAGAGGCTATTAGTGAGTTTATAATACTGGCCACTAAGGCTGACTAAGATAAGTGGTAGAGGCTATTAGTGAGTTTATAATACTGGCCACTAAGGCTGACTAAGATAAGTGGTAGAGGCTATTAGTGAGTTTATAATACTGGCCACTAAGGCTGACTAAGATAAGTGGTAGAGGCTATTAGTGAGTTTATAATACTGGCCACTAAGGCTGACTGAGATAAGTGGTAGAGGCTATTAGTGAGTTTATAATAATGGCCACTAAGTCTGACTGAGATAAGTGGTAGAGGCTATTAGTGAGTTTATAATACTGGCCACTAAGGCTGACTAAGATAAGTGGTAGAGGCTATTAGTGAGTTTATAATACTGGCCACTAAGGCTGACTGAGATAAGTGGTAGAGGCTATTAGTGAGTTTATAATACTGGCCACTAAGGCTGACTAAGATAAGTGGTAGAGGCTATTAGTGAGTTTATAATAATGGCCACTAAGGCTGACTGAGATAAGTGGTAGAGGCTATTAGTGAGTTTATAATAATGGCCACTAAGTCTGACTGAGATAAGTGGTAGAGGCTATTAGTGAGTTTATAATACTGGCCACTAAGGCTGACTGAGATAAGTGGTAGAGGCTATTAGTGAGTTTATAATACTGGCCACTAAGGCTGACTGAGATAAGTGGTAGAGGCTATTAGTGAGTTTATAATACTGGCCACTAAGGCTGACTGAGATAAGTGGTAGAGGCTATTAGTGAGTTTATAATACTGGCCACTAAGGCTGACTGAGATAAGTGGTAGAGGCTATTAGTGAGTTTATAATAATGGCCACTAAGGCTGACTGAGATAAGTGGTAGAGGCTATTAGTGAGTTTATAATAATGGCCACTAAGTCTGACTGAGATAAGTGGTAGAGGCTATTAGTGAGTTTATAATACTGGCCACTAAGGCTGACTGAGATAAGTGGTAGAGGCTATTAGTGAGTTTATAATAATGGCCACTAAGGCTGACTGAGATAAGTGGTAGAGGCTATTAGTGAGTTTATAATAATGGCCACTAAGTCTGACTGAGATAAGTGGTAGAGGCTATTAGTGAGTTTATAATACTGGCCACTAAGGCTGACTGAGATAAGTGGTAGAGGCTATTAGTGAGTTTATAATACTGGCCACTAAGGCTGACTGAGATAAGTGGTAGAGGCTATTAGTGAGTTTATAATACTGGCCACTAAGGCTGACTAAGATAAGTGGTAGAGGCTATTAGTGAGTTTATAATACTGGCCACTAAGGCTGACTAAGATAAGTGGTAGAGGCTATTAGTGAGTTTATAATACTGGCCACTAAGGCTGACTAAGATAAGTGGTAGAGGCTATTAGTGAGTTTATAATACTGGCCACTAAGGCTGACTGAGATAAGTGGTAGAGGCTATTAGTGAGTTTATAATACTGGCCACTAAGGCTGACTGAGATAAGTGGTAGAGGCTATTAGTGAGTTTATAATAATGGCCACTAAGTCTGACTGAGATAAGTGGTAGAGGCTATTAGTGAGTTTATAATACTGGCCACTAAGGCTGACTAAGATAAGTGGTAGAGGCTATTAGTGAGTTTATAATACTGGCCACTAAGGCTGACTGAGATAAGTGGTAGAGGCTATTAGTGAGTTTATAATACTGGCCACTAAGGCTGACTAAGATAAGTGGTAGAGGCTATTAGTGAGTTTATAATAATGGCCACTAAGGCTGACTGAGATAAGTGGTAGAGGCTATTAGTGAGTTTATAATAATGGCCACTAAGTCTGACTGAGATAAGTGGTAGAGGCTATTAGTGAGTTTATAATACTGGCCACTAAGGCTGACTGAGATAAGTGGTAGAGGCTATTAGTGAGTTTATAATACTGGCCACTAAGGCTGACTGAGATAAGTGGTAGAGGCTATTAGTGAGTTTATAATACTGGCCACTAAGGCTGACTGAGATAAGTGGTAGAGGCTATTAGTGAGTTTATAATACTGGCCACTAAGGCTGACTGAGATAAGTGGTAGAGGCTATTAGTGAGTTTATAATAATGGCCACTAAGGCTGACTGAGATAAGTGGTAGAGGCTATTAGTGAGTTTATAATAATGGCCACTAAGTCTGACTGAGATAAGTGGTAGAGGCTATTAGTGAGTTTATAATACTGGCCACTAAGGCTGACTGAGATAAGTGGTAGAGGCTATTAGTGAGTTTATAATAATGGCCACTAAGGCTGACTGAGATAAGTGGTAGAGGCTATTAGTGAGTTTATAATAATGGCCACTAAGTCTGACTGAGATAAGTGGTAGAGGCTATTAGTGAGTTTATAATACTGGCCACTAAGGCTGACTGAGATAAGTGGTAGAGGCTATTAGTGAGTTTATAATACTGGCCACTAAGGCTGACTGAGATAAGTGGTAGAGGCTATTAGTGAGTTTATAATACTGGCCACTAAGGCTGACTAAGATAAGTGGTAGAGGCTATTAGTGAGTTTATAATACTGGCCACTAAGGCTGACTAAGATAAGTGGTAGAGGCTATTAGTGAGTTTATAATACTGGCCACTAAGGCTGACTAAGATAAGTGGTAGAGGCTATTAGTGAGTTTATAATACTGGCCACTAAGGCTGACTAAGATAAGTGGTAGAGGCTATTAGTGAGTTTATAATACTGGCCACTAAGGCTGACTGAGATAAGTGGTAGAGGCTATTAGTGAGTTTATAATAATGGCCACTAAGTCTGACTGAGATAAGTGGTAGAGGCTATTAGTGAGTTTATAATACTGGCCACTAAGGCTGACTAAGATAAGTGGTAGAGGCTATTAGTGAGTTTATAATACTGGCCACTAAGGCTGACTGAGATAAGTGGTAGAGGCTATTAGTGAGTTTATAATACTGGCCACTAAGGCTGACTAAGATAAGTGGTAGAGGCTATTAGTGAGTTTATAATAATGGCCACTAAGGCTGACTGAGATAAGTGGTAGAGGCTATTAGTGAGTTTATAATAATGGCCACTAAGTCTGACTGAGATAAGTGGTAGAGGCTATTAGTGAGTTTATAATACTGGCCACTAAGGCTGACTGAGATAAGTGGTAGAGGCTATTAGTGAGTTTATAATACTGGCCACTAAGGCTGACTGAGATAAGTGGTAGAGGCTATTAGTGAGTTTATAATACTGGCCACTAAGGCTGACTGAGATAAGTGGTAGAGGCTATTAGTGAGTTTATAATACTGGCCACTAAGGCTGACTGAGATAAGTGGTAGAGGCTATTAGTGAGTTTATAATAATGGCCACTAAGGCTGACTGAGATAAGTGGTAGAGGCTATTAGTGAGTTTATAATAATGGCCACTAAGTCTGACTGAGATAAGTGGTAGAGGCTATTAGTGAGTTTATAATACTGGCCACTAAGGCTGACTGAGATAAGTGGTAGAGGCTATTAGTGAGTTTATAATAATGGCCACTAAGGCTGACTGAGATAAGTGGTAGAGGCTATTAGTGAGTTTATAATAATGGCCACTAAGTCTGACTGAGATAAGTGGTAGAGGCTATTAGTGAGTTTATAATACTGGCCACTAAGGCTGACTGAGATAAGTGGTAGAGGCTATTAGTGAGTTTATAATACTGGCCACTAAGGCTGACTGAGATAAGTGGTAGAGGCTATTAGTGAGTTTATAATACTGGCCACTAAGTCTGACTGAGATAAGTGGTAGAGGCTATTAGTGAGTTTATAATACTGGCCACTAAGGCTGACTGAGATAAATGGTAGAGGCTATTAGTGAGTTTATAATACTGGCCACTAAGGCTGACTGAGATAAGTGGTAGAGGCTATTAGTGAGTTTATAATACTGGCCACTAAGTCTGACTGAGATAAGTGGTAGAGGCTATTAGTGAGTTTATAATACTGGCCACTAAGGCTGACTGAGATAAGTGGTAGAGGCTATTAGTGAGTTTATAATACTGGCCACTAAGGCTGACTGAGATAAATGGTAGAGGCTATTAGTGAGTTTATAATACTGGCCACTAAGGCTGACTGAGATAAGTGATAGAGGCTATTAGTGAGTTTATAATACTGGCCACTAAGGCTGACTGAGATAAGTGGTAGAGGCTATTAGTGAGTTTATAATACTGGCCACTAAGGCTGACTGAGATAAATGGTAGAGGCTATTAGTGAGTTTATAATACTGGCCACTAAGTCTGACTGAGATAAGTGGTAGAGGCTATTAGTGAGTTTATAATACTGACCACTAAGTCTGACTGAGATAAGTGGTAGAGGCTATTAGTGAGTTTATAATACTGGCCACTAAGGCTGACTGAGATAAATGGTAGGGGTTATTAAGTGCGATTTTCAACTGATCAGATACTGGCCACTAAGACTGACTGAGATGAGTGGAGGTTATTAGTGCTTTCTTCAACTGATCAGAGATCAGATATTTGCCAGAGAGGCTAACGCTAGGCCAGATACTATAGGTGCTCTGGTGTTAGATTAATTAGCATTAGCCTGCCACAATCCACTCATTCCTACTAATGGGAGTTCGGTGGCTTTAACTAACACTGCTACTGTGTGGGGTCAGAGCAGAGGAAGTTAAGAAGGAGTTACATGTGCTTTAAGCCCTGTTTTGAAATAAGCTCTTCTGGTCATTATTGGTTTTGTCGTGATCAATATGGTTATTGTATTTCATAGCAATGTAAAACACCATGTAGGTGGGTCCAATCTAAAAAATAAGCAGGGTTGGGCCTGGTTAGTACTTGGATGGGATGACCACATGTTATTATAGTTTGATTATGGTGTAAGGCTCTTGATTGTAGCTAATATCTAACCTAATATTTTTCAATCAAAATAGCACTGCCTACACACCCACACATAAATACATACAGTGCATTCAGAAAGTATTCAGACCCCTTGACTTTTTCAACATTTTGTTACGTTACAGCCTTATTCTAAAATGGAATAAATCGTTTTCCCCCCTCATCTATCAACACACAATACCCCATAAGGAAAAAGCAAAAACAGGTTTAGTCATTTTTGCAAATGTATATAAAACAAATAAAGATCGCATTTACATAAGTAATCAGACCATTTACTCACTACTTAATTGAAGCACCGTTGGCAGCGATTACACCATTTTCTTGGGTATGACGCTACAAGCTTGGCACACCTGTATGTGTGGAGTTACTCCCATTCTTCTCTGCAGATTCTCTCAAGCTCTGTCAGGCTGGATGGGGAGTGTCGCTGCACAGTTATTTTCAGATCTCTCCAGTTGTTCAATCGGGTTCAAGTCTGGGCTCTGGCTGGGACACTCAAGGACATTCAGAGACGTCACTTCTGCATCGTCTTGGCTGTGTGCTTAGGGTTGTTGGCCTGTTGGAAGGTGAACCTTCGCCCCAGTCTGAGGTCCTGAGCGCTCTGGAACAGGTTTTCATCAAGGATTTCTCTGTACTTAGCTCCGTTCATCTTTCCCCTCTATCCTGACTAGTCTCCCAGTCCCTGCCGCTGAAAAACATCCCCACAGCATTATGCTGCCACCTCCATGCTTCACCGTAGGGATAGTGCCAGGTTTTCTCCAGACGTGACACTTGGCACTCAGGCCAAAGAGTTCAATCGGTTTCATCAGACCAGAGAATCTTGCTTCTCATGGTCTGAGAGTCCTTTAGGTGCCTTTTGGCAAACTCCAACGAGTCTGTAATGAGCCTTTTATTGAGAAGTGGCTTCTGTCTGGTCAATCTACCATAAAGGCCTGATTGGTGTAGTAAGTAAGTTAAGAACAAATTCTTATTTACAACGGCGGCGCCGCCGGCCAAACCCGGAAGCCGTTGGGTCAATTGTGCGCCGACCTTGGGACTCCCAATCATGGTAGGTTGTGATACACCCTGGAATTGAACCAGGGTCTGTAGTGACGCCTCAAGCACTGAGATGAAGTGCTGTGCCACTCGGGAGCCCCAAGTGCTGCGCCCTTCTCCCCCCGATTGCTCAGTTTGGCCGGGTGGCCAGCTCTAGGATGAGTCTTGATGGTTCCAAAATTCTTCCATTTAAGAATGATGGAGGCCACTGTGTTCTTGGGGAGCTTCAAGTCTACAGAAATGTTTTGGTATCCTTCCCCAGATCTGTGCCTCGACACAATCCTGTCTCAGCGCTCTACAGATAATCCCTTTGACCTCGTGGCTTGGTTTTTCCTCTGACATGCACTGTCAACAGTGGGACCTTATATAGACAGGTGTGTGCCTTTCTAAATCATGTCCAATCAATTTAATTTACAGGTGGACACCAATCAAGTTGAAGAAACATCTCAAGGATGATCAATGGAAGCATGAGCTCAATTTCGAGTGTCATTTTTTTATGAATTTGCTAAAATTACAAAAAAAACGTTTTTGCTTTGACATTATGGGGTAGTGTGTAGATTGATGAGGGGACAAATAATTGAATCCATTGTAGAATAAGGCTGTGACGTAACAAAATGTGAAAAAAGTCAAGGGCTCTGAATACTTTCCGAATGCACTGTATACCCACAAACTCACTCACTCACAAACACCTTAACACTCACCCACCCACCCACTCACCCACATCAACACTTCTTCATGCTGAGCACACACACTCTATCCACAACACATGCCCAAATCATCACCACTAACAAATCATGCTCGGACAAGGAGCTCTGCCTCTTTCTCTCTCCCAGTCTCCCTGCCTTATCGACCTGACAGTTGTCAAATTGCCTTGCAGCTCAGTATGCAGGCTTCTCTTCCAGCTGCCTATGAAACATGACTTGTTGACAAACAGGCTATATCCCAAGGTGCTTTGTGCCAATATTAGGTTCTGACAGGCCTGCTCAGCAAATATCTGACATGTTCATGACTTAAATCAAATTAGTGTGGTGGGAAAATCAATCCGCTAAATTTAGCTGGACGTTAAAACAACATGGCTCATACATCCAGTCTGCTTCAATGGCAACTCGCCGCTGAGAACGAGCACAGAAAACAAGCGGAAACATTTGAATTTCAATACTGTTGAAGGAAAGTCTGCAGTCATGAATTTGAGATTTTAAAAAACACCACCTTTGTGGTATTTTGTACCACCAGAAAAATAATCCAAGGAGGGAGAGCATTGTCTAACTTGACCCATTCTTTTTCAGTTAACTTGAAAATTGCAATACTCAGCCTTGCTAGCCAACAACTTTAAATTTGATAGATGGTGCAGATCCGAGCATGAAACTAATAAAGGCAGTGGTGTTATAATCCTCCCCCGGCAATGGCAGACGATGCTCGTTTGAAGATGCAGCACATGCATTTTTAAACGCCCTACGCACACATGTAGTTGTTCACTGTATTGCTTGGAGTGCTACTGCCGGCTGCTGTCGACTGAAGCCTCATTAAAAATGAAAAGGGGAGAAATAATGAAATAAAATGGAAAGTGCCGTAGGTAAATAAATATATAAACAAATTAATATATACGTATATAGCGCAATCTCAAGAGACCCTACTCCATATATTCGCTTCCTCCTCCCAGTGAGTCCAACATGAAATGAGATGGATAAATCCAGATAGTGATCCGTCAATCTTTTTTTCTTTCATTCTCTTTCATTCTCTTTCTTTCTTGTCTCTCTCTCTTTCTCTGTCAGACTCTCCAAAGGGAATTGAATGAGTTAGGCCGAATCACAGGAGTCTAATTAGCATGGGCAAAAGCCCATGGCTAATAAGTGTCTCTCCACAGCAAAGAGAGAGTGTGTGTTTGTGTGTGCGTGTTGTTTGGTCGAGTGGGAGTCTGGAACTGAGAATCAGAGGCCTAATCAGGCTAAAGACAGACAACAGTGGGGTTGGGGAGGGGGGGTTGCACCGTGTTGTCCACTCATTCTCTCTATCCATTCACCACTCCCCGTTCTGCTTCCTTTCTCACACTTGCTTTCTGTCGAAAGGCCTAAATAGTCCTCCGCAGCCAAAAGAGTGTAGGGACTGAGTCACTGGGCCGTTCCAATCTCTTCGCCTTTGTGTGTAGTTACTGTGCTTGCAACTTTATAATAAACTTGAAGAATCTCTGAAGCTTAATTTGCATGCAGATCCTGTAGTAATATGACATAATAAGTAATTACTTATTACAGAGGTAGTTACCATATTATGATAACTACCTCTGTAATAAGTCATTACTTATTATTACATAGTAGTCAGTCTTATACCTGCAGAGTGGGATTTAGGAGCACCATTATCCCACACTTAAATACACTGAGAGGATGTGAGTGATACACGGCGTAAAGTATTTGATGTAAGAGCAGTGCCTGGAAACAGTGGGGGAAACAATCTTGCCATTAAGTGAAAAAAAATTGATATTGAAATGTACCAACCTGAGGTGAAAGACTGTAAAATCAAAGGGTCATTGACTCATCGCTTTGTGTCACATCCAGAGGCTGAGAGACAGAAAATAGATACATGAAGCTATAAGAAAAGAGATATACACTGAGTGTACAAAACGTTCAGAACACACCTTCCTAAAATTAAGTTGCACCCTCCTTTGCCCTCAGAACAACCTGAATTCGTCGGGGGATGAACCCTACAAGGTGTCGAAAACATTGCACAGGGATGCTGGCCCATTTGGGTGGTGGACCATTCATGATACACACAGGAAACTGTTGAGCGTGAAAAACCCAGCCGCGTTGCAGTTCTTGACACACTGGTGTGCCTGGCACCTATTACCATTACCCCGTTCAAAGGCACTTCAATATTTTGTCTTGCCCATTCACTCTCTGAATGGCACACGTACACAATCCATGTTTCAATTTTCTCAAGGCTTAAAAATCCTTCTTTAACCCATGTCCTCCCCTTCATCTTCACTGATTGAAGTGGATTTAACATGTGACATCAATAAGGGATCATAGCTTTCACCTGGATTCACCTGATCAGTCCATTAAATGGAAAAAGCAGGTGTTCCTAATGTTTTGTACACTCAGTGTCTATCCCAGTTTTCCAGCACAAAGAAACCCTACGTAACCCTGCACCCAGGCGAATGCATATATCCCTTGAGTAGCACCCTTTGGAAATGAAAGATGTGCATTAAAGTGATTAATGAGTTACGGTAGTCAGAAGGGAATAGTTGCTGTAACAAGCTGTTGCTTCTTGTAGATGGGTAATTTATCATATTCAGTGTAGTGTAGTGTAATATTGTGAGGTAAAATTAACAGCTTACAAAACATTAGGAACACCTTTATAATATTGAGTTGCACACCATTGTGTCCTCAGAACAGCCAAAATCCATCGGGGCATGGACTGTACAAGGTGTTGGAAGCGTTCCACAGGGATGTTGGCCTATATTGACTCCAATACTTCCCACAGTTGTGTGAACTTGGCTGGATGTCCTTTAGGTGGTGGACTATTCTTGATAAACACGGGAAACTGTTGAATGTTAAAAGCACTTAAATATTATGTCTTGCTCAATCACCCTCTGAATGGCACACGTACACAATCCATGTCTCAATGCCTCAAGGCTTAAAAATCCTTCTTTAACCAGTCTCCTCCCCTTCATCTATACTGATTGAATTGTTAACAGATGACATCAGTAAGGGATCATAGCTTTCACCTGGATTCACCTGGTCAGGTGTTCCTCATGTTTTGTATTCACAGTGTACATTATATTGTCTATAAACACTTCAAGTAGATAATGTATTTAAATGTATTTGTTGTTGTTAAAGACCAAGAGAAAAACTCCCCTAAAGTATATTATCAACTTGTTATTATCAATAAACCTTTGGATAGAAAAATCTCAATATCACCCTTCTCTAATGTGTTGAGGGATGTCACTGGAATACAGTTGCTGTCGGACATTCATAACCAAAATATGAGAAAAAGTCATAATAATGATAAATAAAAATCTAGTCTGGGAATTCGCTGAGAAGCCAATAAATGCCATGGCAGCTTAAGGTCACCGTCGGGTCGAGCTGGCAGAACCTCCTTGGGGAAATAATGGCTTGTTGCAAGACCTTCAGCCTCCATTCAAGCTGGAAGGTAAAATAATGAAATAAGAATGAGCCGGTAATCAACCGAGGAGCTGTCTGTAGTTGCCGATACTCGGGCCTCAGGAGTGAATTTTTCATAGCCTTGGGGACAGGTGGCTCAGAGGCTATTTCCTCCCTCCTTGCAGTGTATGTGTGTGCGTGTGTCGTACACAGATGTAGCTGCCTGTGTTGACAAGAGTGGCTGGGAGCTAACTGCAGCTCCACATCACTTTTCTCCATCAGAAGACCCTGGGGTACAACGTTGTTGGACTTCATCTCAACACTCTGCCCCTGAGAGGGTTTTTCTGGCACACCTTTTGATGAGCTTAATGGTTGTGCAGTGCAGAATGGTTATACTGCTAGTAATGGACTTAGCATCTAAGTGATGTCTGTCTCTATATCCTTTCCGTTGCCTAAGCTCACATGGTTGTTGAACTCAAATTAGGGTTTGATATTCCGGAATTATTCACAACTTGGATGCCAAGTCCCATGTTCCTCCAGTAAATATCATGCACAGGTATCAGAGAGTCAAATATGAATAATTCCATCTCATGGAACTCCTTTAGTTTATAAAACTATCTCTTTACTAGATGCACGTGAAGGCTTTGGAATGATGGAGTCTTCAAAACCCCTATTTGAGCGAGAGATTCACCAGTTTTGCACAGCGAACCTCTTGAGTTTTGAACCTCAAGGTGAAGCTTTCTACAGCCACGGTGTGAATGAGAATAGATAAGACCTTGCACAAAGCTCAATCCCCCAGGCTCCCTGCTAACTGTCACGTTATGTGGACCTATTCTTCAAAATGTTATACCGCCTGTGATCTTGATTTGCCTAAGACTCCTCTCAACAGATCAAAGGCTCAGAGCATTTCTTTTGATTTTCCCCGCCATTATTCCACTGCCATGTCTAGCCCATACAACTCCGCAGGAACCATAATGTTGCTACACCACATTCAATTGGTAGAGAAGGTAGGGAAGCACCCGCCTATTTCAGAATATGTGTATTGGTCCTACAATACTTGGATGTAGTGGTGTAAAGTACTGAAGTAAAAATACCTTAAAGTACTACCAGAGTAGGTTTTTTTAGGTATCTGTACTTTACTATTTGTATTTTTGAACACTTTTACTTTTACTTCACTACATTCCTCAAAAAATGATGTCCTTTTTACTCCATATATTTTCCCTGAATCCCAAAAGTACTCATTATATTTTCCATACTTAGCAGGACAGAAAAGTGGTTCACTCACTTATCAAGACTACATCCCTTGTCATCCTTACTGCCTCTGATCTGGAGGACTCACTAAACACAAATGCTTCGCTTTGTAAATTATGTCTGCGTGTTGTAGTGTGCCCCTGGCTATCCTTAAATAAATAAAAACAAGAAAATTGTGCCATCTGATTTTCTTATTATAAGCAATTTGAAATGATTTATACTTTCACTTTTGATACTTACGTATATTTAAAACCAAATACTTTTAGACTTTTACTCAAGTAGTATTTTTATGGGTGACTTTCCCTTTTACTTGAGTCATTTTCTATGAAGGTATCTTTACTTTTACTCAAGTATGACAATTGGGTACTTTTTCCACCACTGCTTGGATGACCAACTACCATATTGAAATGTACTGTATGTTTTTGTATTTCTAAATTCCTACATTCTGATTAAATATCAGAAAATGTGACACTGGCGACGTAGACTTCTTCCTGGTATCAGACTAACACTTCGATAGTAAATATTTCTCAACAATTCATGTTCTAAAAACAGTCTATTTCTTCCACAGAAAGTCATCTATAAAACCAGGGTTTCCATTTGTACAGGATATTTGTTATGGATCTTATTTATCTCGCGTCCAGCATAAAGACACAGAGCCGTTGAGCAAAAAGACAGTACGAAGGCCTCTGCAACAGCATCTCAAACAGCAAAGGGTTAGGCAATGGAAAGAAGGCTTCATCACTGTGCCACACAACACTTTGCAATGAGCTGGAGGCAGTCTGCATTATGAAAACATATACTTCATTGTTTGAAACCTGAATGTTTTACTACATATTATGAGGCTTGCTGTTTCAAAGTCTAGCCAAAATCGTATCAAATTAATGATTTTATATAAACGTTAATTCATTGTCCAGTAGCCAATGTACAATCCTAGTAATATAAGCAACCCATGCTAGTTGTTGCATATTAGATCTCCCCTCCCTCTTTTCAAAATGTTATAATGGATATTTAAATCTGTCACATTTAACTGCTGGCATGTGCTGTGCTCTTTTTACAAAGGTGTATCCCGCTAATTACATTAGGGGAACGGACATTCACACGTAGCCTATTGCCTTGTATGCATTGCTGCACATATAATGTGAAGAAATAATAGTTGATCAACATTTTAAGCTAAACGTTCTGATCTGTTGCATCAGACTCATTACTTCTTTACAGCCTAGGCCGACTGGTTGTATGAATGTGGGATCTATCGTCCCATAGTTGTCCCAGAGTCGGTTAGGAATAGGCCATTTCTTTCTCGACAAGCTGACCAATAGAATAGGTAAACTTTTCTACTATGGGGAATAGTAGATTGACATAGGCAAATTATTTTGCTGTTTGTTACTCTTCTTATTGGCTGAGGAAAAGTACATTTTATTCTAGAATGTTCAACGTACGCATCAGAATTCGGCAAGAAGGACCGCACATTTTTGCATCCTCGACTTGCATGTTCTGTTAATAGGAATTACCATAATCTAAATGTGATTTCTTTCATTCTGAGCCCTTATCAGGTTACGCAACGTCTCAAATGTCCGGTAAATTAAAATGCTGCTGGTCAAATGTCTGGCATCACATTTTCCTAAGAGAAAACCTATATCATACAGTCATAAAGTCTTAGAGAACTATTTGTGTGTAGAATTATTGTGGATTGATGCTTTAAAGTTCAGTCTTAAATACAAAGCGAAGCTCTCACTTCCTGTCATTCCTCTCCACTCACCCACCAGGTCTCTGACATCACCCTCTGCTGTGACAGTGGGAGTGTCCAATCTGTTGGCCCCTCCCTCACAGCCAGAGTCATATTCAATTAATGCCAAAGAAAACTGCATTATGAATTCATACAGTATGCCCAGACTGTAAATTTAGTGTAAATACCAATTACATGGTGAAACCATGGTGGTCCCGTGTGGCTCAGTTGGTAGAGCATGGCGCTTGCAACACCAGGGCTGTGAGTTTGATTCACATGGGGGCCCAGTAAGGAAATGTATGGACTCACGACGGTAAGTAGCTCTGGTCAGGTTGTATAGGCCTACAGATGTTTTTTGAGATACCTCTACATTATACATCTACATTTTTGCAGTGGCTGCCACGATTTAGCAGCGGCGGTGCGCCACTGCTTCATGCAAATAGGGGAAACTGCTTCCAGGTACACATGGAGACGCACTCTATATTGTTTTCTACCTTGTTTGTCTCTATACAACCTTCCAAGACCTGAACCTGTGAGATTGACAGGGTCAAAGCAGACCTAGACACGTGTCAAAGAAACCAGGTGTTGTTAGACCTGACAACTTCACCTTGCCTTCCAATGCCAGACAATGTTCCACCTAGATGCACAGGTGTTAGACCTACATATCTGTACATGGGCTAAGCAGGGGACCAAGCAGGGGCAACGGCGCCACGGACGAATGTTCTCATCTGGGGCTGAGCCTGGGCCAAGTCTAACAAGTGCTTTCTGGAACACTGCATGGGCTTCTGTAATCTACATGAAGGCACAACTCCCAAGCATCTGGGGAATATATCAACCCACCAGTGTTTGGGCTGATAGAAAACCTCCCATAGGGATTACATAACCCCAAAGGGATGCAGCTCTATTTTCTGTTGGGAGACACAATCTCATCCAGGAGGGAAACAAAAGGCTATTTTTCCAGGTCTCCAAACGGAGAACATCATTCACGCAAAACTGAAAGCGAGAGCCACCACATTTAATCATGGAAAGAGGTCTGGGAATATGGCCGAATACAAACAGTGTAGTTATTCCCTCGCAAGGCAATCAAACATGCAAAATGTTGGTATAGGGACAAAGTGGAGTCGCAATTCAATGGCTCAGACAGGAGACGTATGTGGCAGGGTCTGCAGGCAATCACTGACAACAAAAAGAAAACCAGCCACATCACAGACACCGGCGTCTTGCTTCCAGACAAACTAAACACCTTCTTTGCCTGCTTTGAGGATAACAACCAACACTAAGGACTGTGGACTGTGGGCCCTGCCTCTCCTTCTCCCTTGCCGACGTGAGTAAGACATTTAAACGTGTTAACCCTTGCAGGGCTGTCGGCATCCCTAACCGCATCCTTAGAGCATGCGCAGACAAGCTGGCTGGTGTGTTTATGGACATATTCAACCTCTCCTTATCCAAGTCTGTTGTCCCCACATGCTTCAAAGATGGCCACCATTGGTCCTGTACTAAAGAAGGCAAAGGTAATTGAACTAAATGACTATAGCTCCATAGCACTCCCTTCTGTCATTATGAAGTGCTTTGAGAGACTAGTCAAGAATCATATCACCTCCACCTTACCTGCCACCCTAGACCCACTTCAAATTGAATACCGTCCCAATAGGTCCACAGACGGTGCAATCGCCATCATACTGCATACTGCCCTATCCAATCTGGACAAGAGGAATACCTATGTAAGAATGCTGTTCATTGACTACAGCTCAGCATTCAACACCATAGTACCCTCCAAGCTCATCATTAAACTTGATGCCCTGGGTCTTAACCCCGCCCTGTGCAATTGGGTCCTAGGCTTCCTGACGGGCCGCCCACAGGTGCTGAAGATAGGACCCCCCTTTCCACATCAACGGAACAGCAGTGGAGAAGGTGGAAAGTTTTAAGTTCCTCGGCGTACACATCACAGACAAACTGAAATGGTCTACCCACACAACAGCGCCACAGGAGGCTGAAGATATTTGGCTTGTCACCTAAAACCCTCAAACTTTTACAGATGCACAATTGAGAGCATCCTGTCAGGCTGTATCACTGCCTGGTACGGCAACTGCACGGCCCACAACCGCAAGAGTCTCCAGAGGGTGGTGGGGTCTGCACAACACATCACCGGGGGCAAACTACCTGCCTTCCAGGACACCTACAGAACCCAATGTCACAGGAAGGACAGAAAGATCTTCAAGGGAAACAACCACCCGAGCCACTGCCTGTTCACCCTGCTACCATACAGAAGGTGAGGTCTGTACAGGTGCATCAAAGCTGGGACAGAGAGACTGAAAAACAGCTTCTATCTCAAGGCCATCAGACTGTTAAACAGCCATCACTAACACAGAGAGGCTGCTGCCTACATACAGACTTGAAATAAATGGATCACTAGTCACTTTAATAATGCCACTTTAATAATGTTTACATATCTTGCATTACTCATCTCATATGTATATACTGTATATTATACAATCTATTGCATCTTGCCTATGTCGCTCGGTCATCGCTCATCCATGTATTTATATGCATATATTCTTATTCCATCCCTTTACTTAGATTTGTGTGTATTAGGTAGTTGTTGAATTGTTGGATTACTGTTAGATATTACTGCACTGTCGGAACTAGAAGCACAACTATTCCGCTACCCTCGCAATAACATGTGCTAACCATGAGACCAATAAAATTTGATTTGAGTACAATCTGAGTTATAGCTATGCCCTTTTATGAAATCCCCCCCTGAGCCATTCTCTTTTGTGGATGGTAAGATGTAGACTGTGGAGAGAACATCACAGTTAAACTCCATTTTAATTAACTCCCTCGGGGAGTGATGCGTGCTAATTGATTTTTCTACCCGTCCAAGATAGTCAATCCATCCAGCACCAGTATACGTCACACTCATTCTTATTGATTTGTGACAGGGAAATGGCAAAAATGCTGTGCCACAATTAGTAAGCTTCTACGGAACTCCATTTTATACTACATGAACAGAAGTATAGAGACACCTGCTCCTTGAACATCTCATTCCAAAATCATGGGCTGTAACAGCCTCCACTCTTCTGGGAAGGCTTTCCACTAGATGTTGGAACATTGCTGCGGGGACTTGCTACCATTCAGCCACAAGAGCATTAGTGATGATTAGTGATGCACTGATGTTGGGCGATAAGGCCTGGCTCGCAGTCTGCGTTCAAATTCATCCCAAAGGTGTTTGAATGGGTTGAGGTCAGGGCTCTGTGTAGGCCAGTCAATATCTTCCACACCAATCTCGACAAACCATTTCTGTATGGACCTTGTTTTGTGTGCAGGGGTAGGAAAGGGCCTTCCCCAAACTGCCCCAGAATATTATTCCTCCTACACCAAACTTTACAGTTGGCACTATGCATGGGTTCAGGTAGCGTTCTCCTTGCACCCGCCAAACCCGGATTTGTCCGTTGGACTGCCAGATGGTTATGAGTGACTCATCACTCCAGAGAATGCGTTTCCACTGCTCCAGAGTCCAATGGCAAGCTTTACACCATTCCAACGGACACTTGGCATTGCGCATGGTGATCTTAGGGTTATGTGCCACTACTCGGCCATGGAAACCCATTTCATGAAGCTTCCAATAAACAGTTCTTGATGTTGCTTCCAGAGGCAGTTTGTAATTCGGTAGCGAGTGTTGCAACCAAGTACAGACAAATTTACACGCTTACAAGCTTCAGCACTCTGCAGTCTCGTTCTGTTAGCTTCTGTAGCCTACCACTTTGCGGCTGAGCCGGTGTTGCTCCTAGACGTTTCCACGACACAATAACAGCACTTACAGTTGACTAGGGAAACTCTAGCAGGGCAGAAATTTGATGAACTTACTTGTTGGAAAGGTGGCATCCCATGACGGTACCACGTTGAAAGTCACTGAGCTCTTCAGTAAGGCCATTCATCTTAAGGCCAAACTACCAATTTTGGCTATGGAGATCGCATGGCTGTGTGCAAATTTGAAGAAGTGTCCACATACTTTTGTATATATAGTGTATGTTTAAGCATGTTGGTAATACTGCTGATAGAGGAATGCATCAACAGATCAGGAAAGTCCATCAATCTTGATAATATCGATTTGTTTATTCAGTTGTTTCTTACCTACTTTTTCTCTATTTTAACAGTGCAATAGGAGCAGCGGTCAGTTGTGATTTAATGTATACGTGTCTCTCTATGTTTTTAGAGTACGCAGTGTGATGGACTGACTGGATTAAATGTTTGTTATGTGACAATGTATGTGTATGTGATCCTTTTAATGGAAGGTGATGCTTAGGGAAAATATCCCTCCTGGATGGACAATATACTTGTATTCTATTCTAACCTAACTTCAGGGTTTCAGGGTAGTGGCCCATGAACATTTTGAAAAAATAAGATAGATCAAGATTGATTTATAAAGATTTAAAACTATTGCTTTCTATAAATAATGGGGCCAATTGTGTGACATTGGGATAGAAATTTCAAAAACAAAAACATGGCCCATAACTCCATTATATAAAGTTGAAGTCGGAAGTTTACATACACCTTAGCCAAATACATTTAAACTCAGTTTTTCACAATTCCTGACATTTAATCCTAGTAAAAAAATCCCTGTTAGGATCACCACTTTATTTTAAGAATATGAAATGTCGGAATAATAGTAGAGAAAATGATTTATTACAGCTTTTATTTCTTTCATCACATTCCCAGTGGGTCAGAAGTTTACATACACTCAATTAGTATTTGGTAACATTGCCTTTAAATTGATTAACTTGGGTTAATTTCTAGGAGACAGAACACGTCTCCTTCCTGAGTGGGATGACACCTGCGTGGTCCCATGGTGTTTATACTTGCATGCTATTGTTTGTGCAGATGAATGTGGTACCTTCAGGCATTTGGAAATTGCTCCCAATGATGAACCAGACTTGTGGAGGTCTACCATTTTTTTCTGAGGTCTTGGCTGATTTCTTTTGATTTTCCCATGATGTCAAGCAAAGAGGCACTGAGTTTGAAGGTAGGCCTGGAAATACATCCACAGGTACACCTCCAATTGACTCAAAAGATGTCAATTAGCCTATCAGAAGCTTCTGAAGCCATGACAATTTTCCAAGCTGTTTAAAGGCACACTAAACTTCTGACCCACTGGAATTGTGATACAGTGAATAATAAGTCTGTAAACAATTGTTGGAAAAATTACTTGTGTCATGCACAAAGTAGATGTCCTAACCAACTTGCCAAAACTATAATTTGTTAACAAGAAGTTTGTGGAGTAATCCTCAACATATCATACCAAGTGTGTTCACACCTGCCATATCTGGGTCTGAACCACCTGCCATATCTGGGTCTGAACCACCTGCCATATCTGGGTCTGAACCACCTGCCATATCTGGGTCTGAACCACCTGCCATTTCTGGGTCTGAACCACCTGCCATTTCTGGGTCTGAACCACCTGCCATTTCTGGGTCTGAACCACCTGCCATTTCTGGGTCTGAACCACCTGCCATTTCTGGGTCTGAACCACCTGCCATATCTGGGTCTGAACCACCTAACATATCTGGGTTTCATACCACCTGCCACAAATCTACAACTCCCTTCCAGAAATATTCTCCTGCCACCAATGTACACCCTTGCCATCCTCGATTTCACAGCAGACAAACTAAGCAAATGGTGGCATCCAGTGTCTCTAGACAATCAATGTACTGTATATCCTCCAACAAACATAAAATGACATGGTTGATTCATAGCTTTGGGACATGAACATCGATTTTCCTCTTACCTGTATTGTTCTGTCAGTAAATTGGTCCAAGATGCACTGCTACCCAACTGGTAATATAATTTACAAAAGCCAACAGCAATTGCTCAAAACAGTTGAGCCAAGTAAAGCATTGTCAGATATGATCTAGCTTGAACTGCCCCTCACAAAATGGCCATTGAGTTCATAAAATTGTATTCTACTGTAGGATACATGTAACAGTTGTTCCAGGTTGATGTCAACTCTTTCACCTTTTCAGTACTAAAACTTGCCATACAAATTATTATTGCATTAATGAACACATCATTCATTTTATAATAATAACCAAGCAATGTTCACGGAGATAGGCTTAACAGTGTAGGGAAGTTATCTTAAAAGCCAATTTCATTTAAAAAAAGTGAATATTGCTGATCTTGTATTTCATTCATGAACTGTGTTTTTTAAATATTCTACAGATATTCATTATTGTAGGGACAAAATTATCTTGTCATAAATTCGTATTCGAAACAATAGCCGCAGATATCATCTCGGCATCAGTCAACCCTGCCCAATCACTCTAGTCGTGAATAATGTATGGCATACATAATTACCGCGACAGTAAACCTACCATTTCCAGATATATGATTGTCCACCTCTGCGGGCACAGCCGGTTTGGAAGCAGCGTTAAGTTGACTATAGAGTCCCATATAATGTAAAATCCCTATTATCACTCGAAATGATCCCATTGTTGTTGTTCTTGTTTCAAGTGGCGGACGAAAATCTCACATTAGGCAGAGCACGTTTACTAACTTGTATCCAATCCGTCCTGGATGACAGTCCCCTCCGAAATGCAAAATAACCCCCGGACAAAAAAGTGCGCTTTACTGCGCAAGGTGTAGACTGACAGTAGCCTGCCCAAATGTATAAGCACTGTTGGTTCTCTGTGCTTCCGACAGCAAGCATCTCCAGTTGAGGCGGACGGAGAAAGGCTTGGAGGTAAGTGCAGCGGCTTGCTGAGAAAGTAAATTAGGCGGAGGGATCTAGAATAATGATACTGTTCTAAACTTTTATGACAAGTCATATTTAGGTATCAGGCTCATACTCATTATACAAAATATATGTTCAATAGTCAAATCCTGTATTGTATTCTTACCTGTCTATAAGTCTTCTGAATTTAGTAGCTAGGCAACTCTCAAGATGGGCAAGGTTTACAATTGCATTTCGCAATTATAGTTGATAGTTATGATCTGTACTACATTGCGTATAGATAAGATTGCATATAGCAATCTATTTATCCATCAGTTTATTTAAGAAGCACCACAACATATCTTCAAATCTGTCAAAATCATTGAGAAATCAAAAGCATTTGAAAATCATTCCGCTATGGTAAGATATACACTGGAGTGTACAAAACATTATGAACGCCAGCTCTTTCCATGACAGACTGACCAGGTGAATCCAGGTGAAAGCTATGCAGTGTAGATGAAGGGGAGGAGATGGGTTAAGGAAAGATTTTTAAGCCTTTAGACAACTGAAACATGGATTGTGTATGTGTCATTCAGAGGGTGAATGGGCAAGACAAAAGATTTAAGTGCCTTTGAAGATGTTAGCTGGTTTGTATGAAGAACTGCAACGCTACTGGGTTTTTCACGCTCAACAGTTTCTCGTGTGTATCAAGAATGGGACAACACCTAAAATACATCCAGCCAACTTGACACATCTGCGGGAAGCATTGGAGTCAACATGGGCCGGTATCCCTGTGGAACACTTTCGACAACTTATAGAGTTCATGCCCGACACGAACTGATGCTGTTCTGAGTGCAAAGGGTGGGTGTGTGTAGGGGGGGGGGGGTGCAACGCAATAGTAGGAAGTTGTTCTTGATGTTTTGTACACTCACTGTATATGTGCTTATATGTGATTGTTTTATTCTCAGCCATACTGTAAGTGGTTTGTTTCCATATGTTACTGTCCTTTTCTGAACCACTGGAGGATTATGTCAACTAACCTGCTGCCTTCATAATTACCACAGGGCATTACAGCATTATTAACCTAGGTCTCTGTGCTACAGCTGTTAGCCTAGCACTGCATGTCCTCCTATGGGTCTCGTATTGGCACGCAGAGAGCTCACAGGCTCTTAATGGACATCAAGATTAAATTAATGCCCTGGAATTTTAATGGTCAAGCTGGCTGGCTACTACTCATAGTGTGGTTGAACATCCACACAGTGCATTAATAAAAGTACACGAGCCTCCATCATACTGAATGAGCTACATCTGGCGAAGCCATCCTCTATACATGTGAATCAAGCAGTAAATCCTTTCTGGTGTAGAAAATGCAAGTGTCTGCTGGTTACTATAGGCTACTGTATAGCCTTGGATGTGTGTGAAAGGTTTAGCAATCTACAGTATGGCTGACAGAACTGCTCAAGCAAACACAATTCCTACAGTCACACACAATGCAAGATCGAGCTTTGAGTGTAGGCCTGCTTACATTACAATTGGAATGTATTGAATGGCCCAACTCTCACTGCAGCGGGAGTGACCTTGGATAACATAGTCTCCTCACAAGTGGCCCAGCCTCTTTATTCCATCTGACATGACATGTGCTATCTGTGAAAGCTTTAAAGCATATTGCAAAAGAAATGTTCCTTGAGTTTTATCCAGTTTCAGTATAGGAATTCACTGAGGAGGTCTAGTTCAAAGCATTTCAGTATAGGAATTCACTGAGGAGGTCTAGTTCAAAGCATTTCAGTATAGGAATTCACTGAGGAGGTCTAGTTCAAAGCATTTCAGTATAGGAATTCACTGAGGAGGTCTAGTTCAAAGCGTATCAGTATAGGAATTCACTGAGGAGGTCTAGTTCAAAGCGTATCAGTATAGGAATTCACTGAGGAGGTCTAGTTCAAAGCATTTCAGTATAGGAATTCACTGAAGAGGTCTAGTTCAAAGCATATCAGTATAGGAATTCACTGAGGTCTAGTTCAAAGTGTTTCAGTGTAGGAATTCACTGAGGAGGTCTAGTTCAAAGTGTTTCAGTGTAGGAATTCACTGAGGAGGTCTAGTTCAAAGTGTTTCAGTGTAGGAATTCACTGAGGAGGTCTAGTTCAAAGCGTTTCAGTGTAGGAATTCACTGAGGAGGTCTAGTTCAAAGCGTTTCAGTGTAGGAATTCACTGAGGAGGTCTAGTTCAAAGCGTTTCAGTGTAGGAATTCACTGAGGAGGTCTAGTTCAAAGCGTTTCAGTGATCAAAAGGGTTGTGGTCAATAGGCAGGCACGAAACAGAAAAAAAGCTCTCTCATTGGACAAGATTAGATATTGACTGAGGCTTGGATACAATATGTGAAAATGAAAATGTATCTGGGTATCAGAGGAGGCTGGTGGGAGGAGCTATAAGAAGACATGCTCATTGTAATGGCTGGAAAGGAATGTATGGAACGCAGTCGTGTAAAGTACTCAATTAAAAATACTTTAAAGTACTACTTAAATTGTTTTTGGGGGTATCTGTACTTTACTTTACTATTAATATTTTTTGACTACTTTTACGTCACTACATTTCGAAAGAAAATTATGTACTTTTTACTCAATACATTTTCCCTGACACCCTAAAATACTCATTACACTTTGAATGCCTCGCAGGACAGGAAATGGGTCTAATGTATACACTTATCAAGAGAACATCCCTGATCATTGCTACTGCCACTGATCTGGAGGACTCACTAAACACATGCTTCATTTGTAAATTATGTCTGAGAGTTAGAGCGTGCCCCTGGCTATCTGTAAATAAATAAAAACTAGAAAATGTGTCTGTCTGTTTTGCTTAATATAAGGAATTTGAAATTATTTATATTTGTACTTTTACTTTTGATACATTTTAGCAATTACATTTACTTTTGATACTTAAGTATATTTAAAACCAAATACTTTTAGACTTTTACTCAAGTAGTTTTTTACCTGGCGACTTTCACTTTTACTTGAGTCATTTTCTATTAAGGGTATCTTTACTTTTACTCAAGTATGACAATTGGGTACTTTTTCCACCACTGATGGAACGGAGTAAAACATGTGGTTTCCAAATGTTTGATGTGTTTCAAACCGTTCCAAATATTCAATTTCCAGCCATTACAATGAGCCCATCCTCCTATATCTCCTCTGCTGGTTATTTCCAGGTGCTGTGTAAGGATTCAACATTCTCTTTTTAAAAGTTCAACAAATTCAACAAACAAACCTGCTTGTTGTCAAAGTATACCACAGTTGATCAAATGAACAGTTAATAACTAATAATGAGACTAATAGCCAGCTATGTGTCTGGGTCTTCAAGAGAGTGTAATCTAGCCTCACTTAATATTCAGACCTCGCACTGATTTGTTTTTTTCTTAAGAGGATACTTAATTACCATTAGCAGTAAGGGGGACTATTTCTCCTGTTGACAAAGCACCACAATGTTCCACTCAGGGGCAGACTGCTAGGAACATAGTTGTGGAGTTCCGGAAAATGCTGCAGTTGGTAATTGTCATGTTTGTCATTTATTATCATGTCTTGTCCCTGTGCTCCCCATGCTATTCGTTTCCCTCTGCTGGTCTTATTTGGTTCGTTCCCTTTTTCTATCCCTATTCTCCCCCTCCCTCTCTCTCCTCTCTCTATCGGTCTTTCCTGCTCCCAGCTGTTCCTATTCCCCTAATCATTTTAGTCTTCCCACAAATGTTTTTCCGATCCTTTCCCTGATTAGAGTCCCTATTTATTCCTTTGTGTTCCGTTCTATCCTGGAAATCCTTGTGTTTTCACCATGCTGTGAATAAGTCATGTCCTGTCGTGTTTTTGCTGTGATTGTTCAAGTCCTGTCGTGTTTTTTTGCCTTCATCAGATGCTGCGTGTGAGCAGGTGTCTCTTTAGGCCTGCGCCTACCCGAAGCGACCTGCAGTCTGTGGCCGCTTCTCCAGTTATTTCCCCTCTACAAGTCTAGAGGATTTCTGTTATTTGTTTGGACTTAAATAAACTCTGTTTCTGTTAAGTCTTCTCCCCAGGAGCTCCACTTCACCTGCATAACAGAAGGAAGTGGACCCAGCGACTTCAGCTCCAGGCTGCACTGCCAGGAGCTTTCGGGGACACGTGCAGGAATTGTCTGCTGGCTTGCCGTGGAGAACATTTCCGACCTCTGGACAGTTCCAGAGTCTACGTCTCGTGCCACCTGTTACTTCCTGGCCTGCCGAGCCTCCAGAACCTGGGTTAATAACCCACCTTGCTACTCCGGGCAGCCCACTGAGTGCCGCTCCTTTCTCACGCAGTGTGAGATTGTGTTCTCTCTCCAACCCAACACATACTCTAGAGAAAGTGTGTGTGTGTGTGTGTTTCTCGGGTTGTTACGTCATTTCACTCCTAAAGGCTGGGCTCGAGAATGGGGCACAGCTATCTGGGAGGCAAGTGGCTGATTGCTCTGTTTTGTTCAGAACTTTAAGGGAGATGATTCGGGTTTTCTTCATTTTTGTTAGGGAGGCTTCTCCCTGGCTTTATTATTTGACAAACATATTTATTGAGTTTCCCTCTTGGTGCCTCTAGTGAGTGGAGACAGGTCTGCAAACCTGGTTTTCTGGAGGGACTCCACGCAGTGGTTAAGGATGAGATTCTCTCCCGAGGTTCCTTCAGATGTGGACTCTTTGATTGCTCTAGCCAAATCCGCATTGAATGAAGGGTAGATCTTTTCACCGGGGCTCTCCTGGAAGAGAGCTCGCATCAAACACCCTGCTCCGCATCACAACCATCTCCCTCCTCTGGCTTTGAGACTGAGCCCATGCAGCTGGGAGGGATTCGCATCCCCAGCACAGCAAACACCCACAGCCACTCGACTAAGGAGAGGGAACGGAGGATCAAAACCGCCTGTGCCTCTATCAAAGTTGCTGGACATTTTGTTAATTCATGTCCAGTAAGAGGCAAGCCTCATCAGTACCAGGGTGGTGATAGCTCTACTCAGGTCTCTTCATCTAGATCTTGTACTACTATGGGTCCATCTAGCTGGACCGTTCGATTATCATGCAGTGCCTTGATTGAAAAAGGGGCTGAGGGTTGTTTCATGGACTGTTGCATGGAGGAAACATAACATTCCTTTCAGACTGTTGCCAAGCCACCCCATGTTTGCCTTAGATGGTAGTCATCTTCCCAGTATCAAATTTGAGACACTACCTTTAACCCTCACAGTATCTGGTAACCACAGTGAGACTATTTCTTTTTTGATTTTCCGTTCACCGTTTACACCTGTTGTTTTGGGTCATCCCTGGCTAGTATGTCATAATCCTTCTATTAATTGGTCTAGTAATTCTATCTGTTCAGAAGGTTCCTATCCTGGAACTTTCTTGTCATGTGAAGTGTTTAATGTCTGCCATCCCTCCCGTTTCTTCTGTCCCTACTTCTCAGGAGGAACCTGGCAAACAAAGTGCCGGAGGAATATCATGATCTGCCATCTTCAGTCGGTCCCGAGCCAACTTTCCTCCTCACCAGCATGATTGACATTATCTCACTTGAACTCCTCCTCGAGTTTGTTCTGTCGGCTCCCGAATGGCTGTTTATTTGTCTGTGTCTCTTGAAAACCTTTACCAAGTGCCTTCTTCTTCTCCGGTGGGGCGGGGTTCTTTTTGTTAAAAGAAGGACGGTACTCTGATGCCCCTATGTGGATTATCGAGGGCTGAATGACATAACGGTTAAGAATCGTTATCCGCTTCCCCTTTGTCATCAGCCTTCGAGATTCTGCAGGGAGCCAGGTGCTTTACTAAGTTGGACCTTCGTTTTACCATCTCGTGCGCATCAGAGAGGGGGACGAGTGGAAAACGGCGTTTAACACTCCGTTAGGGCATTTTGAGTAGGGTTCTGCCGTTCGGTCTCGCCAATGCGCCAGCTGTTTTTCAGGCATTAGTTAATGATGTTCTGAGAGACATGCTGAACATTTTTGTTTTTGTCTATCTTGATTATCCTGATTTTTCTCCGTCATCGAGATTCATGTTCAAAGTTTGCAAACACTGTTCTACAGTGCCTTTAAACATTGTCTCTGGAAAATTCTGAAAATGATGTCATCTTTTCATGTCTCCTCCGTTACTTTTCATCATTTCCGTTATTTCCGCTGAAGGCATTCAGATGGATTCCAAGGTCCAAGCTGTCAGTTCTTGGCTTTCCAAGAGATCACGTGTCGAGTTGCAGCGCTTTTTAGGTTTCCAATTTCTAGACCTCATTCGATAAAAATCGGTCAAGTTGCTGCCCCTCTCACAGCTCTTACTTCTGTCAAGACGTGTTTTAAGTGGTCCGGTTCCGCCCAGGGTAGCTTTTGATCTTCTAAAATAACGTTTTTCCGCTCCTATCCTCGTTAAATCCTGGTCACTAGACAATTCATTGTCTTGCTTTGAGGTAGGCGTGGGAGCCATTCTATCCCAGTATTCCAGTCACATCTTTCCTTGCGCTTATTTTTCTCACGCCTGTCAGCCATCTGCTAACTATGATGTGGGTAACCTTGAACTGCTCCCATCCGCAGCCCTAGGCGAATGGCGATCAGTGGTGGAGGGGGCTAGTTCCTTTTGTGTTTGGAACACCTTCATAAGAACCTTGAGTACATCCGTTTGCCCACGACTTAATGCCCGTCAATTCATTGGGGCGTTGTTTTTCTTTTAATTTGTGATTTCTTACCGTCCGGGTGCAAGAACACCAAGCCTGATGCCTTATCCCGTCTGTTTAGTTCTTCTGTGGCTTCTACTGATCTCGAGGGGATTCTTCCTTATGGGCGTGTTGTCGGGTTGACAGTCTGGGGAATTGAAAGACAGGTTAAGCAAGCACTCACGCACACTGCGTAGGCCTGCTTTTGTCCTAGTAACCTCCTTTTCGTTCCTGTTTCCACTCTCTGGCTGTTCTTCAGTGGGCTCACTCTGCCAAGTTAGCTGGTCATCCCGGTGTTCGAGGCACTCTTGCAACTATCCCCCAAAGCGCTTTTGGTGGCCGACTCAGGACGTGACACCTGCCGTTTCTGCTGGCTAGACCCTGTTCAGACTGCGCGCAGAAGAAGTCTGGTAATTTTTTTTTCTTGTTTCTGCTCCTGGTCTTGCTGGGTCTCAGTCTGTTCCCTGCCATCGCATCTCTCCTGTTCTTGTCCCTGCCCTTGCTGTGTCTCAGTCTGTCCCTAGTTCTCATTTTTTTTTTAGAGTAGTACCCTAGTTTCCCTTTTTATCGTTTTTCGTTACGGTCCTGAGGAGAGGAGTTGGGTTCTTTCTCGGAATCGTGGACCCATATGTTCACTTGTGCTGGACCGTTTGATCTATGATTTCCTCCGTTGCCAACCAGTGTTCCTCCTCGAGATATGCGCCAGGACGCTCACCTGAGTGGGGGGTACTGTCATGTTTGTCATTTATTATCATGTCTTGTCCCTGTGCTCCCCATGCTATTCGTTTCCCTCTGCTGGTCTTATTTGGTTCGTTCCCTTTTTCTATCCCTTGAATCTCCCCCTATCTCTCTCTCCTGCTCCTCTATCGTTCTGTTCCTGCTCCCAGCTGTTCCTATTCCCCTAATCATCATTTAGTCTTCCCACACCTGTTCCCGATCCTTTCCCCTGATTAGAGTCCCTATTTATTCCTTTGTGTTCCTTCCTGTCCCGTGATTCCTTGTATTGTATTCACCATGCTGTGATTGCAACCCCTGTCCTGTCGTGTTTTTGCTGTGATTGTGTATCGCCCTGTCCTGTCGTGTTTTTTCCTTCATCAGATGCTGCGTGTGAGCAGGTGTCTCACTACGGCCTGCGCCTACCAAGATAGCGACCTGCAGTCTGTGGCCGCTTCTCCAGTTATTTCCCCTCTACAAGTCTAGAGGATTTCTGTTATTCCCTGTTTGGACTTAAATAAACTCTGTTTCTGTTAAGTCGCTTTTGGGTCCTCTTTCACCTGCATAACAGTAATATTATTGGCACATGAAGATGATTCGTCATTTTACGAATCCAATTTTCTATATTGAACTTCCAATTTTATATTGAACGTTAGAGAGCAATATGAAGATATTACTGGCGTCGAGAGTGAGAGGTCTTTATTTCTAATTATTTATTTCTAACATTTAGCTTTATCAAATGAAGTTTTTCGGTTTGAATATCATCTATTTGAGTATTAAACATACATCTGTCTATGTTCTATCAAAACTGGAAATGTGTTTTTCTCTCTCAATAAGTCATGCAGAAGGACTGAATCTTTTCAAGACCTTAAAAAGCAGTTAACCTTTAGGATCTCGTAGAAACTCTCCCTCCCTTTTTGACTTTGTGTCAGGTGCAAAAGCATCTCAAACTCCATGTCTTTTCTTCTCCCCAGGAGCTCCACTCCTCTGCTCTCTCCCTAGAGTTGTCAGCTCCAGGCTGCAGCCGAGGAGCTTTGGGGGAAAGTGAAGCTAATGTATGCAGGCTTGAGTCGCTGAGAAGGACATCACCTGCCTGGCAGCCCTGAACTCCACACCTCCCGGCGCTAAATGCTTGAGACAGCCCATCCAGAGATGGTGTGTGTGTGTGTGTGTGTGTGTGTGTGTGTGTTTCATAACTATGATTATAGTAAACTTAGTTAATGGTTTAACAATAAAGCTGGAGTATTTAATTGAAACAATGACCAAGTGTCACCTTGCCTCTGTTTTGGTCAAATGCTAAGGGAAGGGTTTTCTATGATTTGTTGTGCCTCTCCCTCTTTATATTTACAAACATATTTATTGTAGAATCCTCCCCATTGGTAGGTCTCCTTGGAGACAGTTGGCCCAGGTCTGCAAACCTGGTCCTGATTGCCTGGCTAACACCTAACTCTCGAAGTCCTCCTGACTTCAGAGTCTGGAATGGCTCTTTGATGTTGTTAGCAAAATCCATTGTTAATGAAGGGGGATGTGCTTTTACTGGTTGGCTCTCCTCTGTGTCTTTCTCGATCAAACACCCACACGCACAGCAAACACCCACAGCCACTCACATCCCCCAGTGCTGACCACTTCCATTACAACGAGAGGCCTCAACTCCCGAGGAAAAAAACACATTTGAAAAAACCAATCAAACCCGTTGCTTAATTTCTAAGCAAATATTGCATTAACAAACAACCTCCTTTCCAGACCAGTGTGGTCATAGCTCTCCCTGTTGCCACAGTATGAGTCACATGGGTCAAGTCAGCCAGGTGATTATCAAGCTACCAAACAAATGAAAAAGGAGCTTTCAGGTTCCAGCTTTGGCCTGTTGCTGGAGGGAGAACACCACTGCCGTACAGCTGCTGGTGCCACCACTACCACCACCACCTAGTCCACGTCACACCAAGCCACCAATGGCCTACAGCCAGAGGGGGACCAAACGTGTGAGTTTGGTTGAATAGTTCTGTTCAGAAGGGTTCCCTGCTCATGCATGTTTTCCTCTCCCCCTCTATTATCTGCTTGGACCAGACCATGGGCTGTGTGCCATAGACGCCTGATGACAATGGACAACAAGGACCGACTGCCGAACGACTACTGAGAAACGAACAAACAAACGTACCAACGGCAGATGGTACGGCCATTTGGCGACAGCCATTTTGACGACCCTCCAACAGCATGGACATTATTCACTTGAACTGAGTTTGTTGTGCGCGTGTGAATGGTGTTTCTTTTACATGTACTCCCTTAAAAACCTTTACAACCTAGTCTGTCTGGTGGCCTGGGATTTAAAAAACCTGTACTTGATGTTTATATGTACAGTTGAAGTCGGAAGTTTACATACCCTTATGTTGGAGACATTACAACTCGTTTTTCAACCACTCCACAAATTTCTTGTTCACAAACTATAGTTTTGGCAAGTCGGTTAGAACATCTACTTTGTGCATGACGCAAGTAATTTTTACACCAATTGTTTACGGACAGATTATTTCACTTATAATTCACTGTATCGCAATTCCAGTGGGTTAAAAGTTTGCAAACACTAAGTTGACAGTGCCTTTAAACAGCTTGGAAAATTCCAGAAAATGATGTCATGGCTTTAGAAGCTTCTGATAGGCTAATTGACATCATTTGAGTCAATTGGAGGCGTACCTCTGGATGTATTTCAAGGCCCACCTCCAAACTCAGTTCTTCTTTCCTTGAGATCATGGGTTAAATTAAAAGAAATCAACCAAGACCTCAGATAAAAATTAGGTTGTGCTATGAAGTGTAATTGATCATGACGAGCAAATTGACACGGGGCGGGCTGCGATTGGGAGCGGGCAGTCAGGCAGAGTACTTTGAAATGAAAATATTTTTGTTGGCCCTCAGAAAAATGTGGAAACAGCCACCTTTCTGCTTTGTATGCGTTAGCCAGCCTACTGTATTAAAAGCACATCTTTGTTGCGTTATTCACACACTCTCAGAATTTGCTACTTCAAGTTAAGTAGCCTTCCTCTCCACTCCCAGTCGGTTGTGCAAGATCAAGTGTGCCTAGTATATACTGAATGTATAGGAACACCTTCATAAAATTTAATTGCACCCCTTTTGCCCACAGTACAACCTCAATTCATCAGGGCATGAACTTTATAATATGTGGAAAGCATTTGACAGGGATGCTGGCCCATACTGACTCCAATGCTTTCCTCAGTTGTGTCAAGTTGGCGATACGGGGCACGGAACCCCGCTGATACTCTATGACTGGAATACTGACATAACCTGCCCGAGGATTCCAACAGGCCCCTCAGGCGCGACACCCGCTGAAAGCCCATTCTGCTAACCTGCTAGGCCTGCTATTTGTCTAGAGCTACCTGGAACCCTACTAATTCCACAACTGGTCTATCGATGTTACTGCACGAAGAGGCAAAAACAGATTTACTCCCATCGCAACATCCCCCAAAGGCTAACTTGCTAGCCCCGGTCTACTAACTGCTAGCTTGCCTGCCCCGGTCTGCTAAATGCTAGACCCTGCTAACTGCTTGCTTGCTAACCCGGTCTGCTAACTGCTAGCTTGTTTAGCCCTGGCCTACAAACTGTTAGCGTGTTAGCATCGGCCTGCTAACTGTCTGAATCGTCGTGGACCCATATGTTCACTTGGCTACGCATGCCTCTCTCTAATATCAATATGCCTCGTCCATTACTGTCCTGGTTAGTGATTACTGTCTTATTTCACTGTAGAGCCTCTAGCCCTGCTCAATATGCCTTAACCAACCATGTCGTTCCACCTCCTACATATGCGATGACATCACCTGGTTTAAACGTCTCTAGAGACTATATCTCTCTCATCATTACTCAATGCCTAGGTTTACCTCCAATGTACTCACATCCTACCATACCTTTGTCTGTACACTATGCCTTGAATCTATGCTATCGTGCCCAGAAACCTGCTCCTTTTACTCTCTGTTCCGAACGTGCTAAACGCCAGTTCGTATAGTCTTTAGTCGAACCCTTATCCTACTTTTCCTCTGTTCCTCTGGTGATTTAGAGGTGAATCCTGGCTTAGGAAAACAACCAAAAACCTTGAAATCTCCATGCTGTCTATAACATTTTCTACCAAGATAGAACTGCCAAAGAGGGCGGTGTTGCAATCTACTGCAGAGAGAGCCTGCAGAGTTCTGTATTAATATCCAAGTCTGTACCCAAACAATTTGAGCTTCTACTTCTAAAAATTCACCTTTCCAGAAACAAGTCTCTCACTGTTTCTGCTTGCTATAGACCTCCCTCTGCCCCCAGCTGTGCCCTTGATACCATATGTGAATTGATTGCCCTCCATCTATCTTCTGAGCTCGTGCTACGAGGTGACCTAAACTGGGACATGCTTAATACCCCGGCCATCCTACAATCCAAGCTTGATGCCCTCAATCTCACACAAATTATCAATGAACCTACTAGGTACAACTCCAAATCCGTAAACACGGCCACCCTCATAGATGTCATCCTAACTAACTCACCCTCCAAATACACCTCTGCTGTTTTCAATCAAGATCTCAGCGATCGCTGCCTCATTGCCTGCATCCGTAATGGGTCTGCGACCAAACGACCACCCCTCATCACTGTCAAACGCTCCCTAAAACACTTCTGCGAGTAGGCATTTCTAATTTACCTGGCCGGGGTATCCAGGAATGACATTGACCTCATCCCATCAGTAGATGATGCCTGGCTATTCTTTAAAATTGCCTTCCTCACTATCTTAAATAAGCATGCCCCATTCAAAAAATGTAGAACTAGGAATAAATATAGTCCTTGGTTCACTCCAGACCTGTTTGCCCTTGACATGCACAAAAACATCCTGTGGCGTTCTGCATTAGCATCAGGGAAGTTAGGAACAAAAATACACAGGCAGTTAGGAAAGCTAAGGCTAGCTTTTTCAAACTGAAATTTTCATCCTGTAGTACTAACTCAAAAAAGTTGTGGGACACTGTAAAGTCCATGGAGAATAAGAGCACCTCCTCCCAGCTGCCCACTGCTCGGAGGCCAGGAAACACTTTAACCACCGATAAATCCACAATAATTGAGAATTTCAATGAGCATTTCTCTATGGCTGGCCATGCTTTCCACCTGGCTACGCCTACCCTGGTCAACTGCCCGTCACCCTCCACAGCACCTTGCCAAAGCCCCCACCATTTCTCCTTTACCCAAGTCCAGATACCTGATGTTCTGAAAGAGCTGCAAAATCTGAACAACCTACAAATCAGCCGGGCTAGACAATCTGGACCCTCTCTTTCTAAAATTATCTGCCGAAATTGTTGCAACCCCTATTACTATCCTGTTCAACATCTCTTTCGTATCGTCTGAGATTCCCAAAGATCGGAAAGCTGCCGCGGTCATCCCCCTCTTCAAAGGGGGTGACACTCTAGACCCAAACTGCTAAAGACCTATATCTATCCTACTCTGTCTTTCTAAAGTCTTCCAAAGCCAAGTTAACAAACAGATTACCGACAATTTCGAATTCCACCGTACCTTCTCCTCTATGCAATCTGGTTTCAGCCACGCTCAAGGTCCTAAACGATATCATAACCGCCATCGATAAGAGACATTACCGTGCAGCCGTATTCATCGACCTGGCCAAGACTTTCGACTCTGTCAATCACCACATTCATTTTGGCACACTCGACAGCCTTGGTTTCTCAAATGATTGCCTCGCCTAGTTCACCAACTACTTCTCTGGTAGAGTTCAGTGTGTCAAATCAGAGGGCCTGTTGTCCGGACCTCTGGCAGTCTCTATGGGGGTGCCACAGGGCTCAATCCTCGGGCCGTTTTTTTCTCTGTATACATCAATGATGTTGCTCTTGTTGCTGGTGATTCTCTGGTAGACCTCTACGCAGACGACCCAATTTTGTATACTTCTGGCCCCTCTTTGGACACTGTGTTAACTAACTTCCAGACGAGCTTCAATGCCATACAACTCTCCTTCCATGGCCTCCAACTGCTCTTAAATACCAGTAAAACTAAATGCATGCTTTTCAACCGATCCCTGCCGGCACCTGCCCGCCCGTCCAGCATCACTACTCTGGACGGCTCTGACTTAGAATACGTACCTAAGTGTCTGGTTAGACTGTAAACTCTCCTTCCAGACTCACATTAAGCATCTCCAATCCAAAATTGAATCTAGAATTGGCTTCCTATTTCGCAACAAAGCATCCTTCACTCATGCTGCCAAACATACGCTCGTAAAACTGACCATACTACCGATCCTTGACTTCGGTGATGTCATCTATAAAATAGCCTCCAACACTCTACTCAACAAACTGGATGCAGTCTATCACAGTGCCATCCGTTTTGTCACCAAAGCCCCGTACACTACCCACCATTGCGACCTGTACGCTCTCGTTGGTTGGCCCTCTCTTCATACTCGTCGCCAAACCCACTGGCTACAGGTTATCTACAAGTCTCTGCTAGGTAATGCCCCGCCTTATCTCAGCTCACTGATCACCATAGCAGCACCCACTCGTAGCACGTGCTCCAGCAGGTATATCTCACTGGTCACCCCCAAAGCCAATTCCTCCTTTGGTCATCTTTCCATCCAGTTCTCTGCTGCCAATGACTGGAACAAACTGCAAAAAATTCTGAAGCTAGAGACTCATATCTCCCTCACTAGCTTTAAGCACCAGCTGTCAGAGCAGCTCACAGATCACTGCACCTGTACATTGCCCATCTGTAAACAGCTCATATATCTACCTACCTCATCCCCATACAGTATTTATTTATTTATTTATCTTGCTCTTTTGCACCCCAGTATCTCTACTTGCACATTCATCTTCTGCATATCTTCCGTTCCAGTGTTTAATTGCTATATTTTAATTACTTCACTACCATGGCCTATTTATTGCCTTAACTCCCTTATCTTACCTCATTTGCACTCACTGTATATAGACTTTTTGTTTTCTATTGTTCTACTGTGTTATTGACTATGTTTTGTTTATTCCATTATTCCATGGGTGTATTTACTCTGTGTTGTTGTATGTGTCAAATTGCTATGCGTTTATCTTGGCCAGGACGCAGTTGCAAATGAGAACATGTTCTCAACTAGCCTACCTGGTTAAATAAAGGTGAAATAAATAAAAATAACCTGAAAGGCCGCTCAGCTAGGAAGATGCCACTGCTCAAAAACCGCCATCAAATCAAATCAAATCAAATGTTATTTGTCACATACACATGGTTAGCAGATGTTAATGCGAGTGTAGCGAAATGTTTGTGCTTCTAGTTCAAATCAAATCCAATTTTATTTGTCACATACACATGGTTAGCAGATGTTAATGCGAGTGTAGCGAAATGCTTGTGCTTCTAGTTCCGACAATGCAGTAATAACCAACAAGTAATCTAACTAACAATTCCAAAACTGCTGTCTTATACACAGTGTAAGGGGATAAAGAATATGTACATAAAGATATATGAATGAGTGATGGTACAGAGCAGCATAGGCAAGATACAGTAGATGGTATTGAGTGCAGTATATACATATGAGATGAGTATGTAAACAAAGTGGCATTGTAGCATTGTTTAAAGTGGCTAGTGATATATTTTACATAATTTCCCATCAATTCCCATTATTAAAGTGGCTGGAGTTGAGTCAGTGTCAGTGTCAGTGTGTTGGTAGCAGCCACTCAATGTTAGTGGTGGCTGTTTAACAGTCTGATGGCCTTGAGATAGAAGCTGTTTTTCAGTCTCTCGGTCCCAGCTTTGAGACACCTGAAACCCCACCTCTTTAAGGAATACCTAGGATAGGATAAGTATTCCCTCTCACCCCCCCCCCTTTAAGATGTAGATGCACTATTGTAAAGTGACTGTTCCACTGGATGTCATAAGGTGAATGCACCAATTTGTAAGTCGCTCTGGATAAGAGCGTCTGCTAAATGACTTAAATGTAATGTAAATGTAAAATGTAAATGATGCACCTGTACTGACCTCACCTTCTGGATGATAGCGGGGTGAACAGGCAGTGGCTCGGGTGGTTGTTGTCCTTGATGATCTTTATGGCCTTCCTGTAACATCGGGTGGTGTAGGTGTCCTGGAGGGCAGGTAGTTTGCCCCCTGTGATGCGTTGTGCAGAACTCACTACACTCTGGAGAGCCTTACGTGTGGGAACAGCAGACTGGTATAGGGATTGATTGAATATGTCCGTAAACACACCGGCCAGCTGGTCTGCGCATGCTCTGAGGGCGAGGCTGGGGATGCCGTCTTGGCCTGCAGCCTTGCGAGGGTTAACACGTTTAAATGTCTTACTCACCTCGGCTGCAGTGAAGGAGAGTCCGCATGTTTTCGTTGCAGGCCGTGTCAGTGGCACTGTATTGTCCTCAAAGCGGGCAAAAAAGTTATTTAGTCTGCCTGGGAGCAAGACATCCTGGTCCGTGACTGGGCTGGGTTTCTTCTTGTAGTCCGTGATTGACTGTAGACCCTGCCACATGCCTCTTGTGTCTGAGCCGTTGAATTGAGATTCTACTTTGTCTCTGTACTGACGCTTAGCTTGTTTGATAGCCTTGCGGAGGGAATAGCTACACTGTTTGTATTCGGTCATGTTTACCAGTCACCTTGCCCTGATTAAAAGCAGTGGTTCGCACTTTCAGTTTCACGCGAATGCTGTCTTCAATCCACGGTTTCTGGTTAGGGAATGTTTTAATCGTTGCTATGGGAACGACATCTTCAATGCACGTTCTAATGAATTCGCACACCGAATCAGCGTATTCGTCAATATTGTTATCTGACGCAATACGAAACATATACCAGTCCACGTGATGGAAGCAGTCTTGGAGTGTGGAGTTAGCTTGGTCGGACCAGCGTTGGACAGACCTCAGCGTGGGAGCTTCTTTTTTTAGTTTCTGTCTGTAAGGCAGGGATCAACAAAATGGAGTCGTGGTCAGCTTTTCCGAAAGGAGGGCGGGGCAGGGCCTTATATGCGTCGCGGAAGTTAGAGTAACAATGATCCAAGGTTTTTCCACCCCTGGTTGCGCAATCGATATGCTGACAAAATTTAGGGAGTCTTGTTTTCAGATTAGCCTTGTTAAAATCCCCAGCTACAATGAATGCAGCCTCCGGATAAATGGATTCCAGTTTGCAAAGAGTCAAATGAAGTTTGTTCAGAGCCATCGATGTGTCTGCTTGGGGGGGATATATACGGCTGTGATTATAATCGAAGGGAATTCTCTTGGTAGATAATGAGGTCGACATTTGATTGTGAGGAATTCCAAATCAGGTGAACAGAAGGATTTGAGTTCCTGTATGTTTCTTTCATCACACCATGTCTCGTTAGCCATAAGGCATACGCCCCCGCCCCTCTGCTTACCAGAAAGATGTTTGTTTCTGTCGGCGCGATGCGTGGAGAAACCCGCTGGCTGCAACGCCTCCGATAGCGTCTCTCCAGTGAGCCATGTTTCCATGAAGCAAAGAACGTTACAGTTTCTGATGTCCCTCTGGAATGCTACCCTTGCTCGGATTTCATCAACCTTGTTGTCAAGAGACTGGACATTGGCGAGAAGAATGCTAGGGAGTGGTGCACGATGTGCCCGTCTCCGGAGTCTGACCAGAAGACCGCCTCGTTTCCCTCTTTTTCGGAGTCGTTTTTTTGGGTCGCTGCATGGGATCCATTCCGTTGTCCTGTTTGAAAGGCAGAACACAGGATCCGCGTCGCGAAAATCATATTCTTGGTCGTACAGATGGTGAGTTGACGCTGATCTTATATTCAGTAGTTCTTCTTGACTGTATGTAATGAAACCTAAGATGACCTGGGGTAATAATGTAAGAAATAACACGTAAAAAAAACAAAAAACTGCATAGTTTCCTAGGAAAGCGAAGCGAGGCGGCCATCTCTGTCGGCGCCGGAAGCTACAATGCAGTAATAACCAACAAGTAATCTAACTAACAACAATTCCAAAACTACTGTCTTATACACAGTGTGAGGGGATAAAGAATATGTACATAAAGATATATATGAATGAGTGATGGTACAGAGCAGCATAGGCAAGATACAGTAGATGGTATCGAGTACAGTATATACATATGAGATGAGGTGAATAATGTAGGGTATGTAACATTATATTGGGTAGCATTGTTTAAAGTGGCTAGTAATATATTTTACATCATTTCCCATCAATTCCCATTATTAAAGTGGCTGGAGTTGAGTCAGTGTCAGTGTGTTGGCAACATCCACTCAATGTTAGTGGTGGCTGTTTAACAGTCTGATGGCCTTGAGATAGAAGCGGTTTTTCAGTCTCTCGGTCCCAGCTTTGATGCACCTGTACTGACCTCGCCTTCTGGATGATAGCGGGGTGAACAGGCAGTGGCTCAGGTGGTTCTTGTCCTTGATGATCTTTATGGGCTTCCTGTAACATCGGGTGGTGTAGGTGTCCTGGAGGGCCGGTGGTTTGCCCCCGGTGATGCGTTGTGCAGACCTCACTACCCTCTGGAGAGCCTTACGGTTGTGGGAGGAGCAGTTGCCGTACCAGGCGGTGATACAGCCCGCCAGGATGCTCTCGATTGTGCATCTGTAGAAGTTTGTGAGTGCTTTTGGTGACAAGCCGAATTTCTTCAGCCTCCGGCCAGCTGGTCCGCACATGCTCTGAGGGCGCGGCTGGGGATGCCGTCTGGGCCTGCAGCCTTGCGAGGGTTAACACGTTTAAATGTTTTACTCACCTCGGCTGCAGTGAAGGAGAGTCCGCATGTTTTCGTTGCAGGCCGTGTCAGTGGGCCTATATTGTTCTCAAAGTGGGCAATAAAGTTATTTAGTCTGCCTGGGAGCAAGACATCCTGGTCCGTGACTGGGCTGGTTTTATTCTTGTAGTCCGTGATTGACTGTAGACCCTGCCACATACCTCTTGTGTCTGAGCCGTTGAATTGAAATTCTACTTTGTCTCTATACTGACGCTTAGCTTGTTTGATAGCCTTGCGGAGGGAATAGCTGCACTGTTTGTATTCGGTCATGTTACCAGTCACCTTGCCCTGATTAAAAGCAGTGGTTCGCGCTTTCAGTTTCACGCGAATGGTGCCATCAATCCACGGTTTCTGGTTAGGTAATGTTTTAATCGTTGCTATGGGAATGACATCTTCAACGCACGTTCTAATGAACTGGCACACCGAATCAGCGTATTCGTCAATGTTGTTATCTGACGCATTACGAAACATATCCCAGTCCACGTGATGGAAGCATGTAGTCTGGCCATAAAAATGCCAGACTACGGTTTGCAACTGCACATGGGGACAAAGATCATACTCTTTGGAGACATGTCCTCTGTTCTGATGAATCAAAATAGAACTGTTTGGCCATAATGACCATTGTTATTGTGAAAAACTGAGTTTAAATGTATTTGGCTAAGGCGCATATGTAAACTTCTGACTTCATCTGTACATTGTTTACAAAATATTGAAGTAAAACAAGCTTATATTTTTGGTTCTGATGGGGTACGACAGTGCAACTATGTTCATGAGTTATTTATTTTATATTCTTCAATGGGTATATCATTAATTTATCATTCCAAAAAATGGATTTAGCAAGTAAGAATTCTAGCATTCAATCAAGTTGAGGCATTGGTCACAATAAATTGACCGCTTTCTCAAAGACAGTTTGTCAGTATGTGTAGGCAAAAAATTGCCTGGCAATATGCTAGACTCTTTGCAAATTATTGTAAGTAGTAAGGGTTTTCTGGGAGGCTTTGCAGTTCTATGACATCTGTTGGTATTCCAAAAAGGGAATTGGAAATTTATCTTGAAAATGCCATCTTTTGATTGTAGTTACTTTTTTCACCACTCTTGTTTACCTCATCTTCCATTTTAATGCCACTAGAACAAAATACATTTTAGCTCCTCCTCGCCTAGAGATCTCAACACCTTCATGAATATTAAAGTGTGCTTCAAGCTTCAGAGTCTTGGGGAAACCAAATAACCAAAGCTTTACTGCACATGGTAACAGCTTAAATGTGGGCAAAGCCATTTGCATGCTCAATCGTTCCCAGTGTTTTCAGGCTGTTTTGGGAAGCTGATGATATCCTTTACACAATCTGCAGGGATTTAGCCGGAGGTGTTTAAGTTCATGGGCTTCTATTTCTCTGATGACTGAGACTTTTTAGCATGTATATAACATGGTTATTTATTCACAACATTTTTGAGTCATGATGTAGGGAGAGGGAAATGTAGATTTGCATAGGTAAAGACATGAAGGGATTTACACTTTGAGGATAGTTTCTCTCGGGGTCAGCGAGAGACTGTACAACGCAGTGGAATAGAAACAGGTGTAAATGTGTTGAGGCCTGCTTTTGTCTTTTAGAACCTAGGAAAGTGTCAGTACATTGTTTTGACGGCACTAAAATAGCACTTGTAACAACTCATTTCTCGTGTTATATTGTAACACAAGTTCTCAACAGAAGAAATACATGTTTTTTCACACCCCAACAGTCCCATCAATTTTCAGTCAGGCGTTTCTCTGGCCAGCCCTTTCCTCTCTCTCCACCTGTCATCCGGCTGACCGTCCAGGAAAATGTATATGATTCTAAAATCTCTCCACCATTTCCTGGTTCACTGATTACTGCTTCCTGCTCCAGTAAATCTTTCGCTGTTCATTTCCAGAGCAATTCCAACCCGGCTACACCGGAGAGAGGAGATGTCAAGAAGCCACCCAGCAGCTGGAGGTTCTGAGCATTAACTTGCTCTAACATTCACTGCCTTCCTCCCAGGGGCTAACGTGGCTTGACAGAGTAATGAAATTAATATGGATGCAGGTATGGAGAGAGGCCATTGGCTGTGATGAATGCACCGCACATGACACGCATCAGGCATAATGTCTCTGGCTGTTTGGGGAACATTATGCAATCACATTTGGCATTCCATCACATCAACTGCATTGGGGCGACATGCATGGTCTTGTTTGTCCATATATGAATAGTCAAACACTTTAGGCTCTATTGAAACCTTGCCTCAGATCATCCCTTGGGCAGTATATCCCTATCCATTTGGCAGTGGGAGGGATGGATAACTGTCAACAGACACAGACTCTCACAAAATTTGACAAGCAGAAGACAGATGCACTAATACTGGCGGTGCATTACAGTGGTAGCGGTCTATGAAGGTCCATGGTAGGCTGCACCACAAGGAAAGAAGTTGTTTCTACACTGCTGTGCTTGATTACAGCACCTAATCTACACTTGGCAATCAATTAAGCTTTGTAAGCACCCATTTAAAATATCTTCTCTGTGGATTGTCTGTGTAGGGTAGTCTATGGGGAACTCGACCAGCACTTAAAGGTCTATTCGCTCTATTAGCACATGCTGTGTTAACACACCATTATTAGAGTAAGCATTTTGCACAGGAGGTGATGCAATTTCATTCGCATCCCCACTTTTAGCAGCCTGTGGCATTTCCACACAGTGGGCGCTGATTGCAGCAAACTGCTTTTTAATCTACAACCAGTTTTAATCAGGGTCTCTCACCCTTCTCTCTTTCTCTCTTCTGCTTCTGTCTTTTCTTCAACCTCCCTCTAGTCAACTGCTTCAGTGACACTTCATGGCAAACGTGGCAGTTGACAAAAAAGATCTGCTTCACATTGTGTGCAGCATCGGGGAAGGGGGGGGGGGTGGGCTATTTTATAATGAGAGGAAAACATCAGCTCATCCTCCATCTTATACTTGCCATTTAATCTTCCAGGACTGCCTCAGTCTTTAACATGAATTTCTCTGCAATACTCAACACTTCAAATTCACAATAATGTGGTTCAACCAAGGGAATGTATATTTTACCACATACTTTCCCCTGTTCACCCCCCGGTTCACACCACTGTTCAACCTTCTAAAATTGATTACATAAAAAAAAATCTCAGCAATCTACACAAAATACCCCGCAATGACAAAGTGAAAACTATGAGAGCTCAGGTGAGCTCAGGTGCATCGTGTTTCCATTGATCATCCTTGAGATGTTTCTACAACTTAATTGGAGTCCACCTGTGGTAAGTGCATGTCAGAACAAAAACCAAGCCATGAGGTGGAAGGAATTGTCCGTAGATCTCCAAGACAGGATTCTGTCGAGGCACAGATCTGGGGAAGGGTACCAAAACATTTCTGCAGCATTGAAGGTCCCCAATAACACAGTGGCCTCCATCATTCTTAAATAGAAGAAGTTTGGAACCACTAACACTCTTCCTGGAGCTAGCCGCCCGGACAAACAGAGCAATCGGGAGAGAAGGGCCTTGGTCAGGGAGGTGACCAAGAACCCGATGGTCACTCTGACAGAGCACCAGAGTTCTTCGGTGGAGATGGGAGAACCTTCCAGAAGGACAACCATCTTTGGAGCACTCCACCAATCAGACCTTTATGGTAGAGTGGCCAGACGGAGGCCATTCCTCAATAAAAGGAACAACAGTTTGGAGTTTGCCAAAAGCACCTAAACACTTTCAGATAATCAGATAAACTAGATTATCTGGTCTGATGAAACCAAGATTGAACTCTTCAGCCTGAATGACAAGTGTCACTTCTGGACACTTGGCACCATCTCTACTGTGAAACATGTTTTTCAGTGTCAGGGACTGGAAGACTAGTCAGGATCGAGGCAAAGATGAACGGAGCAAAGTACAGAGAGATCCTTGATGAAAACCTGCTCCAGAGTGCTTACGCCCTCAGACTGGGGCCAAGGTTCACCTTCGAACAGGACAACGACCCTAAGCACACAGCAAAGACAATGAACACTTATGTAAATGTGATATTTCCATTTGTTTATGTTAATACATTTCCTGAAAATTCAAAAACCTGTTTTTTCTTTGTCATTATGGGGTATTGTGTGTAGCTTGACGAAGAAAAAAACAATTTATGCAGTTTTGCGGCTGACACACACACACACACACACACACACACACACACACACACACACACACACACACACACACACACACACACACACACACACACACACACACACACACACACACACACACACACACACACACACACACACACACACACACACACACACCAGAGTTAGTTCTAATTAATGTCACTCAATTCAGGAAGTGATTAGAACAACAAATTCAAAAAGGTTTGAAATAAATAGCTTCTCCTTTTCAGTTTTGAGAATTCATTGAAAGTTAATGCAATATTTTCAATTCTGGAATCGGAATTTCAGTTTATTTCCTAAATTAACTTGACCCCAACTCTGATATGCACGCATGCGCACACACACAAATAAATATCACCCCTCACCTAAAATCCCTTCAAAATAACAGAAAGTTGGCCACCCTTGGAAAGAAGATAGGTTAAGAGAGGAGTTAAGAGAGGAGTCTTTAAAGTGCTGTCAGCCAAATCCTCAAGCACACAGGCTCTGTTCCGTTGGCTCAGCTTCAGTCTTCCAACAGATGGGTTTTTATTACACTGTTTCATGTTCGACAGTGCCAGCCTGGCCCAATGAACTGGCATCCTCTCCAACACCCCTAGCCAACCCCCTAGGGGATTCATGTGTCTTTTGAAAAACAAGGGCCTGTTGTGATGTGCCAAGCTGTAAAAATGCATCACTGGAGAGGAAATGAGTACCGTAAGTATGGCCCAGCTTTCTAAAAAACAATCATAAAAAAGGGTCAACCCTGTTTACAGAGGCCAAACGTTTTCCCCGGGCCAAACTTGACTGATTGCTAATTAGGTGACGTGACTATGATAATGAAAGTGAAAAATGCTATATGAAGGTCAATCTCTCTTTTCGGGCACACATGGCTACCAACTCTAATGCTTTATTAGGCTATGAGTAGTTATTTAATTAAACAAATTCTTCATTGTGTGTGCTCTACTCTTTTGTGAATTATGACCTATATGTTTTGTTGTGCTGGCAGACCAATGTCTCTCTATTTTACCATGCTGAAGACTGAAGACCATTGCTTTATAGGATTTTCTCTAGCTTGTATTTCCGTTATGTACAGTAAAACAGCAAACGATGAAGCCTGGCTGTGGCAAAGGTAATCAATCCAGTGTCTTCTGTCAGCTGTATGTGGGCAGGGAAAATGAACACAACCATGGCTGAGTGCAGAAACAGGTGACACAGAGACGTGAGGCGCCAATAGCACGGAGAGTCTTTGCTGTCCACCCACTCAAAGCCCTTCTCCTCTGAGTCCTACTCTCTGATTCTGTAGCGCTTAGATAGACACATTTTGTACACATAGGGGGAGGGGGATTTATAATTGGACACAGTTCCTTTTCCTTGGCTGGCTGTGTGATCCCATGCAGATCCACTCTGTTATATATGTGATCCCATGCAGCTCCTCTCTGTTATAGAGTTGGCAGCTGTAGCACCACACGGGACAGTTTGTCCACATCTGGCTGCCGCCCCTGACAGGAACATGGAACTTGGCATGTCTGAGAGCATTTAATTGTTCTTCCAGAGGTTCTGTGCGACAAAGCGCTTTCTCTTCAGTATGAAAGTAGCAGGTTGCTGATCCCATTATGCGGGAAAGGCTACAGGTTAATTTATATTGTAGCAGAAACTCTACCCTTAGAACAATACACAACCAGGAGTTATAAAATATGCCCTTTGATGTGTAGGTCTTCTGTGACATTTAATACAAAACAACATTTTAATATTAAAATACAGTAGACAGTGTACACTACATGGTATTTAGAAATGTATTTATTTTTCTGAGGTAAAATGGAAGTTTTGTCAGCCAAAGAGGATAATGTGTGTGCTTGTGCGTATGCAACATCAAGACATTCTGAGGAAACTAATGAAAGTCTTCATTACAATTTTCAAGACTGTGGGATTGCAATGGAGGAGAATTTAAGACATAGCAACAAAGAGGCCAAGAACACATGAAAATGTCTGCAGCTATTAGGCATAGTTTTGGACTAGTTAAGTAGATACAAATGGTTGCACTTGTATCTGTTTTAGGTGAAACTGATTGGACAAGACAACAAGAACGTATTCAGCGCTTCTTCATCATTAGACTGTGAAAGGGTTGACAAAACAAACCTAATTCAAAAGACAAAAATACATAGCAATGACATGTTGGTACTACATATACTGAGGACCGGAATGTTTTATTTTCCTTCCTGTGGGTTTGTCAATGCTCAACCACAGATAGAACCTTGAAAATGACATTGATTCAGTCTCTTATTGTACGCTACTGTATTTTCATTAGCAAGGATTTGTGCGGAATTTAAACCCATAAGTGACCCTTACAAACAAATGCATTTATCAGACATATCTCATATTGTTATTTTAAAGTACTTGGAATAGTTTTGAGCATTTTCTCTTAATCCAGAAGTCTGAGGATCAGTTTGCCTTCAAGGGACTTAACTCAGTGCTTGACGCAGATCCCAGGAGTCTGAATCTGTATTGACAATGACGTCCATGCGAAGAAGAATTACTCTGACACTTGCCAGTTATTTATTTCTCAACAGGGAGTTTCTCTCCATTTAGGTCACTGCTTTTATCTGCAGTTTTCTAGTGCTTAGCACTCTGTGTTTACACGCCCCGTCGCATCTGTTTACTACTGAGACCTCAGCGTTTCCATGCTAGAAAGAAACTGAGGCAAGAAGAAATGGGCAGAGTGGAGAGAGAGAGTTCCTCTGAAGGTACACAGGCGGAGTGGAGAGAGAGAGAGAGAGAGAGTTCCTCTGAAGGGATACAGGCAGAGTGCAGAGAGAGAGAGAGAGTTCCTCTGAAGGGATACAGGCAGAGTGGAGAGAGAGTTCCTCTGAAGGGATACAGGCAGAGTGGAGAGAGAGAGAGTTCCTCTGAAGGTATACAGGCGGAGTGGAGAGAGAGAGAGAGAGTTCCTCTAAAGGGATACAGGCAGGGTGGAGAGAGAGAGAGCTCCTCTGAAGGTACACAGGCGGAGTGGAGAGAGAGAGAGAGAGAGTTCCTCTGAAGGGAGAAAGGCAGAGTGCAGAGAGAGAGAGAGTTCCTCTGAAGGGATACAGGCAGAGTGGAGAGAGAGAGAGAGTTCGTCTGAAGGGATACAGGCAGAGTGGAGAGAGAGAGTTCCTCTGAAGGGATACAGGCAGAGTGGAGAGAGAGAGTTCCTCTGAAGGGATACAGGCAGAGTGGAGAGAGAGAGAGTTCCTCTGAAGGGGTACAGGCAGAGTGGAGAGAGAGACAGTTCCTCTGAAGGGAGAAAGGCGGAGTGGAGAGGGAGAGAGAGTTCCTCTGAAGGGAGAAAGGCGGAGTGGAGAGGGAGAGAGAGTTCCTCTGAAGGGATACAGGCAGAGTGGAGAGAGAGAGAGAGTTCCTCTGAAGGGAGAAATGCGGAGTGGAGAGAGAGAGTTCCTTTGAAGGTATACAGGCAGAGTGGAGAGAGAGAGTTCCTCTGAAGGTATACAGGCAGAGTGGAGAGAGAGAGTTCCTCTGAAGGTATACAGGCAGAGTGGAGAGAGAGAGTTCCTCTGAAGGTATACAGGCAGAGTGGAGAGAGAGAGTTCCTTTGAAGGTATACAGGCAGAGTGGAGAGAGAGAGAGAGTTCCTCTGAAGGGAGAAATGCGGAGTGGAGAGAGAGAGTTCCTTTGAAGGTATATAGGCAGAGTGCAGAGAGAGAGTTCCTCTGAAGGTATACAGGCAGAGTGGAGAGAGAGAGTTCCTTTGAAGGTATACAGGCAGAGTGGAGAGAGAGAGTTCCTCTGAAGGTATACAGGCAGAGTGGAGAGAGAGAGTTCCTCTGAAGGTATACAGGCAGAGTGGAGAGAGAGAGAGAGAGAGTTCCTCTGAAGGGGTACAGAAAGAAGTGTTGAGAGGTACCGGGAGCTGAGATGTGAGAAACTCCACATGCGTGAGTGGCATTTTAAGGCCATCCCAAATTATAGTGATACAGCCACGCTAAGATGATCCAGACGTAGGAATACAGCACTTAGTTCCCTGTCAATCAGTCAACAAGACATTTGATTAGTGGAATACAGACCTAACATTACCACTGTCAGTTGATAAGAATTGATTGAGTTAGGGGTTAATTACTTTTTAATTCCTACAGTTCAGGATATTTACAGAATCTGATTAACGGATTAGAAAATGTTTATGCTTATTTTCAATGAGGGCTGCTTCAATTAAGCGACTCAACATTGGTCCATTTACTGTGATCGTGTAAATCATATCAATGATCACTGGGAACATATTTAATAATGTTGTTCAAGATTACCCCACAAGGGATACCAGTAATAGATTGGCCAATCAGAAAGGACGAAGGATGTCAATATCCCTGGTACACAGAGACTGGCCTGATAGAGGACTGAACAACAGGCTCACTTGGGTGATTATGCCTTGAAGCGAGTTAGCATAAAGGACCCCTAGCAGGAGCTCCCGCCAGGCGAGAATTCAGAGATACAACGTCTCGGTATTTGCTCAGTAATTAAATAAAGCTATTTTCCCACCGCATGATGGCTCAGATAAACAAGAGTCAGAGGTCTGGAAGGGATTAGGATGAATAGGAGAAATTCATGTCTAATTCAACAGCTGAAATACATTAACATAATATCAGTTTTACTGAAATGTCCACAGCTTTTCAGAAAGTCATCTCAAATGATAGTAATGTAGGTCACAGAACTCGTCACATGCGTGGCTGAATATCAAAATGTACTCATGAGTATTCATATAAGCTCTAATTAACTGCCATATCGTGTAATGATGATACCTGCATGCCTCATATCAGCATGGCCACGTATTGCCTATGTCTGCAAGCATTTAACAGGCTAGAAGACCTTCTACTGTAATAACATCCCCTTCTTTGCATTCCATGAAGTAAAAATACATGTTCTAAAGGGTTCAGCACTAGCTGATGTTCCCCATTTTATGTAGGTATTGTAAAACTTCTGAAGAAGGGAAAGACCTTTTCAACCGTTCGCTGCCTGCACCCGCACGCCCGACTAGCATCACCACCCTGGATGGTTCCGACCTAGAATATGTCGACATCGATAAGTACCTAGGTGTCTGGCTAGACTGTAAACTCTCCTTCCAGACTCATATCAAACATCTCCAATCCAAAATCAAATCTAGAGTCGGCTTTCTATTCTGCAACAAAACCTCCTTCACTCACGCCGCCAAACTTACCCTAGTAAAACTGACTATCCTACCGATCCTCGACTTTGGCGATGTCATCTACAAAATAGCTTCCAATACTCTACTCAGCAAACTGGATGCAGTTTATCACAGTGCCATCCGTTTTGTTACTAAAGCACCTCATACCACCCACCACTGCGACCTGTATGCTCTGGTCGGCTGGCCCTCGCTACATATTCGTCGCCAGACCAACTGGCTCCAGGTCATCTACAAGTCCATGCTAGGTAAAGCTCCGCCTTATCTCAGTTCACTGGTCACGATGGCAACACCCACCCATAGCACGCGCTCCAGCAGGTGCATCTCACTGATCATCCCTAAAAGCCAACACCTCATTTGGCCGCCTTTCATTCCAGTTCTCTGCTGCCTGTGACTGGAACGAATTGCAAAAATCGCTGAAGTTGGAGACTTTTATCTCCCTCACCAACTTCAAACATCTGCTATCTGAGCAGCTAACCGATCGTTGCAGCTGTACATAGTCTATCGGTAAATAGCCCACCCAATTTTACCTACCTCATCCCCATACTGTTTATTTTTATTTACTTTTCTGCTCTTTTGCACACCAATATCTCTACCTGTACATGACCATCTGATCATTTATCACTCCAGTGTTAATCTGCAAAATTGTAATTATTCGCCTACCTCCTCATGCCTTTTGCACACAATGTATATAGACTCTCCTTTTTTCTACTGTGTTATTGACTTGTTAATTGTTTACTCCATGTGTAACTCTGTGTTGTCTCTTCACGGCAGCGTAGCCTAGTGGTTAGAGTGTTGGACTAGTAACCAGAAGGTTGTGAGTTCAAACCCCTGAGCTGACAAAGTACAAATCTGTTCCCAGGCTGTCATTGAAAATAAGAATATGTTCTTAACTGACTTGCCTGGTTAAATAAAGGTAAAATAAAACAATTAAAAAAACACTGCTATGCTTTATCTTGGCCTGGTCGCAGTTGTAAATGAGAACTTGTTCTCAACTAGCCTACCTGGTTAAATAATGGTGAAATTTAAAAAAAAAATTTTAAAAAAGATATACAACTGAATGCCTTCAACTGAACTGTGTCCTCCACATTTAACCCTCAATCAGAGGGGAGGGGGCTGCCTTAATCAACATCTTCGGCACCTGAGGAACAGTGGGTTAACTGCCTTGCTCAGGGGCAGAACGATAGATTTGGACCTTGTCAGTTTAGGGATTCAATCCAGCAACATTTTGGTTACTAGCCCAACACTCTAAACACTAGACTACCTGCCGCCCCAATTATGGATTGCTCCAAATGCGCACAGCCATAAAAACGCAGTGCTGTGACAACACCATTAGCACAGATGAGTGTCGGGAGTTAAGACACTCAGGTGATCAATCCCAAGGACCCGCTGCCCTGCAGACAGACAGATTAGCTTTAGCAGTGGTGCAGCTATAATTACCTATATCGGGCTCTAATCCATTTGCACTCTACCTGGCACTGATACCATCTGGGCAGAGGAGCAGTCACAGGAATAGACACTGACCTTGTGACCCTGTGTTTGGGTTTAAACACAAGTTCGTGACCCTGACATGTTTCCACCAAATGTTAAGTGGCCGGGTTTCATATTTAGAAACATATGTCATAATCCCTGGGTCAGCTTTGATTGAATACGTGTGCACAGACACACCTGCACACACAGTCATTATTGGCAATACTTTTAGGTTCAAGGATGATCACTAGATCAAAGGTTGTTTAGTTGTTGGTTGTTGTGTCTGCGATAGCTGAGCAGCAACGTTCCCTAAAAAACAATTGCCACTGTGCAAATTTATGAAAATAACTTGAACTTTGTGAAAATTCTGTGCAACTTCCAGCGCATGTTTACCATGAACACCGCTTTAATTTACAGTTTTGACAGTGGTCAAGTAGGCCACTGTGGCTATTTGATTATAACGTTGGTCTAAATTATTAGTCTACCATAAAAACAATGGAGAAAATACACCCCATAACATTTTAACATGGAAATAGCTGTTCTATAATTCAGCCTACATTACCCAGATAGCAGACATTTCCGAATCACTTGCAGCAACTGTTTGGCACTGCTGGCTTTGCCCTGGCAGCGGCCGGTCCTACGTGGGCCAACAGTGGGACAAATATGACAAATTATTCTGTAGTCATTACGGCAGGTCAAATTTGGCCCGATTGTGGCTTGCGATATAATGCCAACATATATTACATTTTTTTAAATTAAATATGCACTGTACATCTTCTTGCACTCAACATTGTATCCCTCTCATATGTACATACCAATTTCACAGTTCTATTTAATTTATTTTAACTGCCTGTTTGCACATTCTCTGTACCCTTTGATCCATTGTTATTAATCTTTTAGATTGTGTATTAATACATTTTGTACTTGCTGTTGTTGGCCGACATGCAAGTAAGCATTTCATTATAAGGTATTACTCTAGTTCTTGCATATGACAATAAACGTACTTGACAATGGATTACAAGTATTTTGTGCTGTACAAAGTTTAACGTATTGTAATGACCTGGCTAAATCATGAAGGAACAACTGTCCAGACAGATTTGAGTGTACGAATTCCCGGGTTTATTAACCAAACTCAATACATCCTACTGTTTGGCCATAGCACACGCCAAATGAAAATAAAGGATATCCGTATAAAACAACCGTGACCATCTCGTTAAGACCAGACGTAAGAGAGAGATCTTAAACTTGTAATGCTCCACCCCCCCCCCCCAGCTAGCTAACCTCATGAAATCGTCAAGTTAGTTATTTTTTCCTACCTGACCTTTATATAACTTGTGCTAGCTTGGCAAACATTAGCATGTAGCAGACATTACTGTATAGATGAGAAGGCAGAAAGAGTTTCTGCCACTTGCGGTTTTTAAATATCTCTTAAGGATCGGACCCTTCTTTTCAATTTCCACCTAAAATGACATACCCAACTCGAACGGCCTGTAGCTAAGGACCTGAAGCAAGGATATGCATATTCTTGATACTATTGGAAAGGAAACACTTTTAAGTTTGTGGAAATGTGAAATTAATTTAGGAGAATATAACACATTAGATCTGGTAAAAGATAAAACAAAGAAAAACATTTTTTTGTTTGTTTTTTACATCATCTTTGAAATGCAAAAGAAAGGCCTTACTAGGATGCTTGGTGTAATATAGATGTTGTCCACTAGAGGGCATCAGTGTGTGTGCAAAGGTTCAGACTGATACAGTGAAGAATGACTACCCTACATAATGTTTGTATCAAGTCTCCCAGGTGTCCCTCACGAGTTTGACTAAATGTACCCAAGTGGCTGAATTGGTCAATTGATACATTTCCAAGTACATAACTATAGAGAACATACAACATGCTATGGTAACAAAAAATTTAAGTTGACACACTCCCAGGAATGTCATACATGATGGATCATTAGCTCCCCTACATAAAAGGTTACTAACCTTCACACCTCTAGACGGCCGGGCGGGATGGGTGTGGAGCCAGAGACAGCAGAGGGGTCAGGCTGAAGAAGTCAGTTCCTACATTTGAATGGGGGATGGAGGACTTGAATGTTGTTTGTTTCAAATTAGCTTCCAAGGTCATGATACTTTCTTCCACTATTGAGGGTAAAAAAAAATCAGTTAGAACTCAAGTTATTTTATACTTATTTTATTTAACCTCTATTTTAGCATAGGGTGAGCACTGCATCAATACATCAAATACATACAGTTGAAGTCGGAAGTTTACAAACACCTTAGCCAAATACATTTAAACTCCGTTTTTCACAATTCCTGACATTTAATCCTAGTAAAAATTCCCTGTTTTAGGTCAGTTAAGATCACCACTTAATTTTAAGAATGTAAAATGTCAGAATAATAGTAGAGATAATGATTTATTTCTGCTTTTATTTCTTTCATCACATTCCCACTCAATTAGTATTTGGTAGCATTGCATTTGAATTGTTTAACTTGGGTCAAACGTTTCAGGTAGCCTTCCACAAGCTTCCCACAATAAATTGGGTGATTTTGGCCCATTCTTCCTGACCGAGCTGGAGAATGCTTTTTCAGTTCTACCCACAACGTTTCGACAGTGAGGGAAAACGTATTTGATCCCCTGCTGATTTTGTATGTTTGCCCACTGACAAAGGAATTATCAGTCTATAATTTTAATGGTAGGTTTATTTGAACAGTGAGAGACAGAATAACAACAAAAAAATCCAGAAAAACGCATGTCAAAAATGTTAATTGATTTGCATTTTTATGAGGGAAATAAGTATTTGACCCCTCTGCAAAACATGACTTAGTACTTGGTGGCAAAACCCTTGTTGGCAATCACAGAGGTCAGACGTTTCTTGTTGTTGGCCACCAGGTTTGCACACATTTCAGGAGGGATTTTGTCCCACTCCTCTTTGCAGATCTTTTCCAAATCATTAAGGTTTCGAGGCTGATGTTTGGCAACTCGAACCTTCAGCTCCCTCCACAGATTTTCTATGGGATTAAGGTCTGGAGTCTGGCTCGGCCACACTAGGACCTTAATGTGCTTCTTCTTGAGCCACTCCTTTGTTGCCTTGGCCGTGTGTTTTGGGTCATTGTCATGCTGGAATACCCATCCACAACCCATTTTCAATGCCCTACCTGAGGGAAGGAGGTTCTCACCCAAAGTTTGACGGTACATGGCCCCGTCCATTGTCCCTTTGATGCGGTGAAGTTGTCCTGTGCCCTTAGCAGAAAAACACCCCCAAAGCATAATGTTTCCACCTCCATGTTTGACGGTGGGGATGGTGTTCTTGGGGTCTTATGCAGCATTCCTCCTCCTCCAAACACGGCGAGTTGAGTCGATGCCAAAGAGCTCCATTTTGGTCTCATCTGACCACAACACTTTCACCCAGTTGTCCTTTGAATCATTCAGATGTTCATTGGCAAACTTCAGACAGGCATGTATATATGCTTTCTTGAGCAGGGGGACCTTGTGGGCGCTGCAGGATTTCAGTCCTTCACGGCGTAGTGTGTTACCAATAGTTTTCTTGGTGACTATGGTCCCAGCTGCCTTGAGATCATTGACAAGATCCTCCCATGTAGTTCTGGGCTGATTCCTCGAGCTGACATTAGAAGCACACTCGTAACTTGTTATGGCTGCAATAGCGTTAACGGGACAATTGTCATCAACAACCACTGAATAGCATAGTGCTACATTCAATGAATATTACAAAAAATATTGATATTCGTGAAATCACAAGTGAAATATAGTGAAACACAGCTTAGCCTTTTGTTAATCACCCTGTCGTCTCAGATTTTGAAATTATGCTTTACAGCCAAAGCAAGACAAGCATTTGTGTAAGTTTATCGATAGCCTAGCATAGCATTATGTCCAGTTAGCAGCAGGAAGCTTGGTCACGGAAATCAGAAATGCAATCAAATTAACCGTTTACCTTTGATGATCTTCGGATGTTTTCACTGACGAGACTCCCAGTTAGACAGCAAATGTTCATTTTGTTCCATAAAGATTATTTTTATAGCCAAAATACCTCCATCTGTTCTTCACGTTTGGTTGAGAAATCCACCGGAAACTGCGGTCACGACAACGGCGAAAAATATTCCAAATTAGATCCATAATATCGACAGAAACATGGCAAACGTTTTTTATAATCAATCCTCAAGGTGTTTTTCAAATATCTATTCGATAATATATCAACCGGGTCAGTTGTCTTCTTAGTAGGACCGAGAGAAACATTGGCCGCATTTGTTTATTACGCACATATCACTCTGAGAGCCACCAGCTGACCACTGACGCAATGTTGTCGCTCACGCTCATTTTTCAAAATAAAAGCCTGAAACTATATCTTGTGACACTAGACACATTAGGGAAGCCATAGAAAAAATAATCTGGATGATATCCCTTTCACTGCTCAATACGGACGCATAGGAACACAGAGGTTTCTAAATAAGAGTCACTTCCTGATTGGATTTTTCTCAGGCTTTCGTCTGCAATATCAGTTCTGTTATACTCACAGACAATATTTTTACAGTTTTGGAAACTTTAGAGTGTTTTCTATCCTAAGCTGTCAATTATATGCATATTCTATTATCTGGTCCTGAAAAATAACCCGCTTAATTTGGGACGTTATTTTTCCAAAAATGAAAATAGTGCCCCCTAGTTACAAGAGGTTAAGAACAAATTCTTATTTTCAATGACGGCTTAGGAAAGGTGAGTTAACTGCCTCGTTCAGGGGTAGAACGACAGATTTTCACCTTATCAGCTCTGGGATTAGATCTTGCAACCTTTCGGTTACTAGTCTAACGCTCTTACTCCTAACCACTAGGCTATATGTATGTGTCTGTGCCAATGTTTGTGTTGCTTCAGTCTCCGCTGTTTTTTAAATCTGTTATTTAAATCTAATTTTACTGCTTGCGTCAGTTACTTGATGTGGAATAGAGTTCCATGTAATCATAGCTCTATGTAGTACTGTGTGCCTCCAATAGTCTGTTCTGCACTTGGGACCTGTGAAGTGACCTCTTGTTGCATGTCTTGTGGGGTATGCATGTGTGTCCGAGCTGTGTGCCTGTAGTTTAGACAGGCAGCTCGGTGCATTCAACATGTCAATACCTCTCATTAATAAAAGTAGTGATGACGTCAATTTCTCTTCCACTTTCAGCCAGGAGAGATTGACATGCATATTATTAATATTAGGTCTCTGTGTACATCCAAGGGACAGCCGTGCTGCCCTGTTCTGAGCCTATTGCAATTTTCCTAAGTCCTTTTTTCGTGGCACCTGACCACACAACTGAACAGTAGTCAAGTTGTGACCAAACTAGGGCCTGTAGGACCTGCCTTTTTGATAGTGTTGTTAAGAAGGCAGAGCATAACTTTATTATTGACAGACTTCTCCCCATCTTAGCTACTACTGCATTAATATGTTTTGACCATGACAGTTTACAATCTAGGGTTGTGCCAAGTAGTTTATTCATCTCAACTTGCTCAATTTCCGCATGATTTATTAGAAGTCTTAGCTGAGGTTTAGGGTTTAGTGAGTGTTTTGTTCCAAATACAATGCTGTTAGTTTCAGAAATATTTAGGGCTAACTTATTCCTTGCCACATACTCTGAAACTAACATCAGCTCTTTTTTGAGTGTTGCAGTCATTTCAGTCACTGTAGTAGCTGACGTGTATAGTGTTGAGTCATCCACTTACATAGACACTCTGGCTTTACTCAAAGTCAGTGACATGTCGTTAGTGAAAATGGACAAATGCAAGGGGCCTAAACAGCTACCCTGGAGAATTCCTGATTCTATCTGGATTATGTTTGAGAGGCTTCCATTGAAGTCTAATAAAACAGCCCCCAAAATAATTTTATCATCAATTTATCTCAGCCAATCATCAGTCATTTGTGTAAGTACTGTGCTTGTTTAGTGTCCTTCCCTATAAGCATGCTGAATCTGTTGTCAATTTGTCTACTGTAAAATAGCATTGTAGCTGGTCAAACACCATTTTTTTTAGAAGTTTACTAAGGGTTCGTAACAGGCTGATTGGTCAGCTATTTGAGCCAGTAAAGGGGGCTTTACTATTTTTGGGTCACGGAATTACATTTACATTTAAGTCATTTAGCAGACGCTCTTATCCAGAGCGACTTACAAATTGGTGCATTCACCTTATGACATCCAGTGGAACAGCCACTTTACAATAGTGCATCTAAATCGTTTAAGGGGGGGGTGAGAAGGATTACTTTATCCTATCCTAGGTATTCCTTAAAGAGGTGGGGTTTCAGGTGTCTCCGGAAGGTGGTGATTGACTCCGCTGTCCTGGCATCGTGAGGGAGTTTGTTCCACCATTCGGGGCCAGAGCAGCGAACAGTTTTGACTGGGCTGAGCGGGAACTGTACTTCCTCAGTGATAGGGAGGCGAGCAGGCCAGAGGTGGATGAACGCAGTGCCCTTGTTTGGGTGTAGGGCCTGATCAGAGCCTGGAGGTACTGAGGTGCCGTTCCCCTCGCAGCTCCATAGGCAAGCACCATGGTCTTGTAGCGGATGCGAGCTTCAACTGGAAGCCAGTGGAGAGAGCGGAGGAGCGGGGTGACGTGAGAGAACTTGGGAAGGTTGAACACCAGACGGGCTGCGGCGTTCTGGATGAGTTGTAGGGGTTTAATGGCACAGGCAGGGAGCCCAGCCAACAGCGAGTTGCAGTAATCCAGACGGGAGATGACAAGTGCCTGGATTAGGACCTGCGCCGCTTCCTGTGAGAGGCAGGGTCGTACTCTGCGGATGTTGTAGAGCATGAACCTACATGAACGGGCCACCGCCTTGATGTTAGTTGAGAACGACAGGGTGTTGTCCAGGATCACGCCAAGGTTCTTAGTGCTCTGGGAGGAGGACACAATGGAGTTGTCAACCGTGATGGCGAGATCATGGAACGGCCAGTCCTTCCCTGGGAGGAAGAGCAGCTCCGTCTTGCCGAGGTTCAGCTTGAGGTGGTGATCCGTCATCCACACTGATATGTCTGCCAGACATGCAGAGATGCGATTCGCCACCTGGTCATCAGAAGGGGGAAAGGAGAAGATTAATTGTGTGTCGTCTGCATAGCAATGATAGGAGAGACCATGTGAGGTTATGACAGAGCCAAGTGACTTGGTGTATAGCGAGAATAGGAGAGGGCCTAGAACAGAGCCTTGGGGGACACCAGTGGTGAGAGCACGTAGTGAGGAGACAGATTCTCGCCACGCCACCTAGTAGGAGCGACCTGTCAGATAGGACGCAATCCAAGCGTGGGCCGCGCCGGAGATGCCCAACTCGGAGAGGGTGGAGAGGAGGATCTGATGGTTCACAGTATCGAAGGCAGCCGATAGGTCTAGAAGGATGAGAGCAGAGGAGAGAGAGTTAGCTTTAGCAGTGCGGAGCGCCTCCGTGATACAGAGAAGAGCAGTCTCAGTTGAATGACCAGTCTTGAAACCTGACTGATTTGGATCAAGAAGGTCATTCAGAGAGAGATAGCGGGACAGCTGGCCAAGGACGGCACGTTCAAGAGTTTTGGAGAGAAAAGAAAGAAGGGATACTGGTCTGTAGTTGTTGACATCGGAGGGATCGAGTGTAGGTTTTTTCAGAAGGGGTGCAACTCTCGCTCTCTTGAAGACGGAAGGGACATAGCCAGCGGTCAGGGATGAGTTGATGAGCGAGGTGAGGTAAGGGAGAAGGTCTCCGGAAATGGTCTGGAGAAGAGAGGAGGGGATAGGGTCAAGCGGGCAGGTTGTTGGGCGGCCGGCCGTCACAAGACGCGAGATTTCATCTGGAGAGAGAGGGGAGAAAGAGGTCAGAGCACTTTAGCTCAGAATGACTTTAGCTCACCTCCAGTTCTGATGGCACACACTCTCTAGTAGGCTTAAATTGAAGATGTGGCAAATAGAAGTGGAAATATCGTCTGCAATAATCCTCAGGAATTTTCCATCCAGATTGTCAGACCCCGGTGGCTTATCATTGTTTATAGACAACAATAATTTTTCACCTCTTCCACAAAGACTTTACAAAATTAGAAAGTACATTTCTTGTCTTTCATAATTTGGTCCAATATACTTGGATGTGTAGTGTTAGCATTTGCTGCTGTAATTTCATCCCTAAATTTGCTTATCTTGCCAATGAAAAAGTCATTAAAGTACTTTGCAATATCAGTGGGCTTTGTGATGAATGAGCCACCTGATTCAATTAATTTTCCCAAAATGTAATTTAAGGTGCCCCAAAGCTTTTTACTATCATTTTTTAAAATCATTTATCTTTGTTTCATATTATAGTTATTTTTCTTTTTTCTTTAGTTTAGTCACATGATTTCTTAACATATGAATCACTACAAACCTTCTTGTATGACCTCTTATACACTATATGAGACCCAGCCTTTGGAACTTTGGTTTTCCTAGATATGGCTATGATATTGTGATCACTGCATCCTATGGATTTGGATACTGCTTTAAAGCAAATATCTGCAGCTTTAATAAAGATGTGAGCAATAAATGTGGAGGATTTCAGTCCTGTGCTATTTGTAACTACCCTGGTAGGTTGACTGACAACCTGATCCAGGTTGCAGGCACTGGTTACAGTTCGATATTGCAGGTGCAGTTAGAGGGAAAAGCAGTCATCCAATGATTTTGTTTAAGTCTTTTGTCCTCTATTGTTTTTCTTAAAGTACTACTTAAGTAGTTCTTTGGGGTATCTCTAATTTACTTGACTATTTATATTTTTTGACAATTTTTACTTTTATTCCACTACATTCCATACATGTTCCCTGACACCCAAGAGTACTCGTTACATTTTCACAGGAAAATGGTCAAGTTCACTCACATCAAATCAAATCAAACGGTATTTGTCACATACGCCGTCAATAAATAGTCTGGGTGGCCATTTGTTTAATTGTTCAGCAGTCTTATGGCTTGGGGGTAGAAGCTGTAAAGGAACCTTTTGGTCCTAGACTTGGCGCTCCGGTACCACTTTCCGTGTGGTAGCAGAGAGAACAGTCTATGACTTGGGTGACTGGAGTCTTTGACAATTTTTGGGGCTTTCCTCTGACACCATCTAGTATATAGGTCCTGGGTGGCAAGAAGCTTGGCCCCAGTGATGTACTGGGCCGTACACACTACCCTCTGTAGGGCCTTACGGTCAGATGCCGAGCAGTTGCCATACCAGGCGGTGATGCAACCGGTCAGGATGCTCTCTATGGTGCAGATGTAGAACTTCTTGAAGATCTGAGGACCCATGCCAAATCAAGAGAACATTCCTGGTTTTCTCTACTGCCTCTGATCTGGCAGATTCACTAAACACAAATGCTTTGTTTCTAAATTTTGTCTGAGTGTTAGAGTGTGCCTGACAAAATAATAATAATAATAATATAAGGAATTTGAAATGGTTTGTACTATTACTTTTGATACTTAAGTATATATAAAACCAAATACTTTAAGACTTACTCAAGTAGTATTTTACTATGTAGCTTTCACTTTTACTTGAGTCATTTTCTATTAAGGTATCCCAGTGGTTAGAGCGTTGGGCCAATAACCGGAAGGTTGCAGGATCGAATCCCAGAGCTGCCTGGGCAAGGCAGTTCACACAATGTTCCCCGGGCGCCAAAGACATGGATGTCGATTAAGGCAGCCCCCCGCACCTCTCTGATTCACAGGAGTTGGGTTAAATGCGGAAGACACATTTCAGTTGAATATATTCAGTTGGACAACTGACTATGTATCCCCCTTTACCCCCTTAACTTTTACTCAAGTATGACAATTGAATACTTTTTCCACCACTGCATGCCCATTAATAATTGATTGCATAACAGAAGGATACAACAACAATAAACTGAAGTTATAGGCTATTTATTAAATCCGTTTGCCAGCTCCAGGTACTGTAAGTTACACAAGTGACACCAATTGAATTGTAATGACTCCAGTGATATCTTCATTTCAACATATTTATTGTATAAAATGGTAACCTACAATGCCATATAAATTAGTAGGCTACTTAAAGGCCAACACAGGCAAATGTATCATTCTCCACATGTAATGTCAGTTTCATTTTCTTAAGAGAAATACGATTTTGGCCGCCGTGCAACTTTGAAATAGCCCAAAAACCAAAACATTTTCATCTGACACATTGTTTACAATGTAGCCAAATTTGGAAATAAAACGGTGGACATGGCAACCCTGCGGACAGGGCGGGTTTGGGTGGACACCTACTGCACAGATCCGCAGCCTCTGCTTTTATTCATTAAGATTTCAGTTTCAGATTTCCATCCTCACATATTTGGATTTCAACAATTTCCTACTAGTCCTTCAATAATTAAACAACTTTGTTGAGGACTGTCCATTTGTCTGTCTGTAGATATCAAGCCCTTTTCTGTTAGTGTCACTTTGTCTATTTCACACAGATGGGGGAGAGAAATCTACAAGCACTCAGGTGAGGAACCACAGACTTGGCTTTGGATCATTTGAAATGATACTCGGACATAAATGACTGAATCTCTGCTCACACGTCCTTGAAATTTAGCCACCCTGTGAAATCACTTTTCATTAGTTGCACAGCTAAGTTGTTTTCAGAGCCTTCTGGAAGACTTATCAAAGTAACACATTTAAGTTACATTCTGACATCATTACAATTATAATTTAACTTTGTATTATTATGATTCACACACAATTTTGGATGGAAGAAAAATATTTAATATGCTTATTACTAGTAAAAAAGCTGGTAATAATCAAAGAATGATATGGGGACAGAGAGGTAAAAATTAAAGAAAGATTTGGGGACCGAGTGGTAAAAAGAAAAGAAAGATTTGGGGACCGAGTGGTAAAAAGAAAAGAAAGATTTGGGGACCGAGTGGTAAAAAGAAAAGAAAGATTTGGGGACCGAGTGGTAAAAAGAAAAGAAAGATTTGGGGACCGAGTGGTAAAAAGAAAAGAAAATTTGGGGACCGAGTGGTAAAAAGGAAAGATTTGGGGACCGAGTGGTAAAAAGAAAAGAAAAATTTGGGGACCGAGTGGTAAAAAGAAAAGAAAGATTTGGGGACCGAGTGGTAAAAAGAAAAGAAAGATTTGGGGACCGAGTGGTAAAAAGAAAAGAAAGATTTGGGGACCGAGTGGTAAAAAGAAAAGAAAGATTTGGGGACCGAGTGGTAAAAAGAAAAGAAAGATTTGGGGACCGAGTGGTAAAAAGAAAAGAAAGATTTGGGGACCGAGTGGTAAAAAGAAAAGAAAAATGATGGGGACAGAGAGGTAAGGAAGATGGGGAACAGAGCAACAATGAAACGGTAGGAAAATGACCTCTGCTGCACTAAAACATCAATCTAACCAGAGAGTTGTGGATAGAGAGGGGAGAAAGAAAGAGATGGAGGGATGAAGCAAGAGAGAAATATAGCTGGAGAATAGAGACTGATGTAGAGAGCTGAAAGAAAGGTTGGAACAGAGAAATGGACTGAGTGACAGTGCTATCTAACGGTACGAGGAGCATAAACATTCACCAACACATGAGATGGAGAGGAAATCGATTGCGCTTTAGGGCTGAATAGGTAATGCATGCAAGCCAACTGGGGAAACCATGGTGAGGTGGAGAAAAGCTCACATACGATGTACTGCTGACAGAATATCCACAAGGAGAAGGTTGCCTTTACACATGCAATGACCAAGCAGGGCTGAATATGCTTTCCATTGGTTGTGTAGGTGAAAATACAAGCTTAATACCACAATTCAATCACTCAGACAATATTTTTTTTTAAGTACCATAAAAAATGTAATAAAAGTTGGTTGACAACACACCCTTGGCTCCCCCCGATTGCACACCTATTTACCTATTCATTGTTCCTGCTCCCCTTCTGTGTCAGCCCAGCCAAGGTCAAATGGAGATATGGGGTAAAGCAAAGACCCTGCTGGGGCCTATTAAACAAAGTAACGTGTCATAAATCCCACAGGGTGACATCATAGGAAAGGTGAAGCGGGATTGAGCTCCACAGAGGCTTCAGCAGCCAGCAATACTTTTTAAAGGCTTGCCTATAAAAAGTGCAGTCAAGGCACTAAATGTCCACCAGGACCGCATAACTCATTACCTTTTTGTCCTCCTATCGGAGCTCACCCTAGTGCAAACACTAAAAAAATATAGATTTTTTATTGAACCCTTAAAGAAGAATGTGTGTCTGTGTGGCACGCAGCTTCGCAAGAGGGGATTTTTTTTTAAATGTCACAATGATCCTTTACAGCCTTCAAAGGGAAACAAGTATTGTAAAAACAGAGGGATGGATATGAAGCCATGCAGCCTTTAATGGTGGAGGAGTTGGATGGGGCTAGCAGTTTCACAGGGCAAACATTAATATTACAAAGCTGTCTCAGACCATTGATGTATCAATCAGAGAGAGAAATATATATAGAGAGAGAAGGAAGGGAAATGCAATCAGTCCCACTCAAGAGGACTTCATCATGCTCTTGAGATGAGCCAATCTAGTACTTTAAAAAGAGGCCGCTTTTACTGAATACTCTTTACACTGACACGATGTAATTAATGCGTGTATAATCAATTAAAATGCACAGGTTCCCTGTTCCTATTTGATCATTGACAGAATTGTCAGAATATCTTATATCCCCTCATTTGTAAAGGAGAGGTATGCTCATCCTATACCAGAGAGGTTTTGTGTAAAGGTTGTCACAGGTTAGAAAAGAAACAGATCTGTCTAGGCGTCTCAGGCTGGACACACGGGGATGCCGGGTGAAATACACAATGACTTCTGTCGAGACTGTAGAGCACATCTCCATGTAGATATGCACAAAGCACAGTAGCCGTCAAAGGAACAATAGCCTGCAGATAGACTTACCAGAAAACAAACAGTGAGATAAGCTTCCAAGGGGAATGAAGACGTACTAGCTTCAATCACAGTGGTTATGTAAACAAAACGATAACGTACATGCCGTTGACAACTGGGAGAATGGTAAAGTGACTGGCTGCAATTAAAATGTTAAGTTTGCAATGGTGTGACCCGGAATAAAATTCTGAGATGTGTTGCGGCCTTTAATCACATATTTGTTATGAGGAGCACATCCCTGCTCGGTCGTGATGAACCAAATGGATTAGGGATTTGAGAGAGCGCCGTGTGGTGCCTCAATTGGAATGTGGTGCCTGTCTGCATACGAAACAACTATTGCTCCTCTGCAGGGCGGCGAGGATAAACTGTTTCAAATATCAGCTTCAATCACTGTAGCGCTCTAAAGTCATTTCTGGGTAGGGCTGGAAACATCAAAGGTTAGGTGAGTGGAAACCATGCAAATAATGAGGGTTTAGTATTTTTGAGAAAATGCCATGCAAGGAACATAGGCCACTCTTCCAATCCATAGTTTATCAAGAAATATGCAAATGTATGTATGCAATAAATAGGCTGATCCAAAATTCAGCCTGTGCTTTTAGATAGGCACACACAGCACATCACCCACAGACACCTTGCAAAAAAAACAGGCAGAACGGAATATTTGTATGCAAGCAGAATTTGCAAGATCATTTAAATCACATCCAGCCGTGCCTGAATATCTCCCAGCTAGTCAGTCAGTCAGCTAGTACGTCAGCACTGCATCAGCACAACTCTGATCTGTTCATTTGAGATAAAAAAAAGACAGCAGGCCATCTCTCCAGGACATTAGCAAGCACTCCTACACCTTCTCACCTCGGAATCCACCTCAATAAACATCTCAATCCTCACTGTGTCATTTCAGTTAGAGACAACTCCAGAAGAAAATACAGCTATGTGCTAACTTTATAAAAGGAACTGCAAATGAACATAACTTCGGCTGTCCATTTTTTGGGTGTCCTTGAATAATTCATAACACTTTCAAGATGGAATTTAAAATAATCAGTGTATTCTGAAATCATATACAGTTTTGACAGGGCTTTAATCTACCTCTGGAAAACTAATTAATCTGGGTTTGAAAGAAATGCGAGGTAGATATGAAGAAGGCCTCCATCTATAGAGGGGACTAGGAGTTGATTACTAACCTACAGTCATACACATGTATTTAGTTCTTATTTAGCTCTTGATGTTTCTAGCTGAGGAGCCTGGGTACTTTCCAAATCGACAAGGAGCTACCACAGCTCTTATTTTACAGCACAGTTTTCCATGAAGCTTTATGCTGCACTGTAGGTGTAAACCATGCTATGGCCAACCCAGTTCCAAAGCTGCTTCAGACTATCAAATGAATTGGTACTAAAATATACACTATTGTTTGACGAGCATGTGTCCACTTAGTGTATATCGTGGACATTTAAGCCACTGCGTCTTAAAAATATTTCAAATGAATCCAAACCGTGGAAGGGGAGGTAAGCTTTATTGTTTACTCTTACTGTGCACTTCTCGCCATAGTCTCTCTGACTCTCTGTGTCCCAACACATCTCTAGTACTACTTTGCATGCAACCAAGCATACCGCCAACCCTGACTTTACTCAATACCACAAAGTCATTAGCCTTCCAGCTCAGTTGAAAGCAATATTACATCCAATTTTCTGTTTGTCTCAGAAAGAATGCAATCACGAGTTTCGATTCTAAGTTTCCCTATCTAAAGGCTGGGGGGAGGGAGAGGGGAAGGGGGGTAGAGATATAATTGAAGCGTTCTGGCTATTGTTATTTAGTAAACATTTATAATAACATTTGGTTTCATTCTGAAAGTCATTTTCCCTCCTGTTCTCTGTAAAGGAAGATGAAAAAGCATGACGAAGCCATTACTAAACTATTATTCTTCCATAATGATGGCTATATTATGAGTCACACAATTCATAATAACTACTGAATTCTATAAAGATTCTATATGCCAATCTCAATAATGTTGAAATACATTTATACATCTCTTGACTAAGAATCTACTCTACCGAGTCATTATACTTCAACATTGTTGAATCAAGTCAATTTGTTAAATCACCTAAATGTTATGATATCTTTGTACTTCAGCCATATAAATTCCGTTTACACTTACATTTGAGTCATTTAGCAGACACTCTTATCCTTGCTCAAGGCCTATTGGTCACTGGCCCTACGCTTTTAACATCTAGGCTACCTGCCGCCTGTAAGTAGTCCACAGTACAACACATATAGCTCTGCCGTATACCGATAGTCAGTCTAGTTAGATCCTAAAGGGCCTCTTACTATGGAACACAAATCTTAAACTTCTTCTGGTTCAGTATATACCCACTACCCAGCATATCTTGGTGTGACATGAAACACTAAATGTACTACATTATGAAAAAGTTGCGATTTTAAGACCTCAATCAAACGGAAGTCTGTTGGTAGAGATTAAAAACACATGACAGCTACAGGTATTAAAACAATATGAAATGATTAAATGCTCATATACTGTAAATGTCAAGTCTTGATGCCATGGAAACAACTGAAGGCATTCATTTATTTTCAGTCTTTGCTCTGACTAGCTTGTACTTCACAGCTCTGTATTTCCGTTATACTATAGTTAGTCTGCAGCACACAGTAAGTTTACCAAATAGTGAGTTACAACTGACATGAAGACGGCATTATATGCGTTGCCTCTTAGATTTTATTAGAAATGTAACAAAAATGCATTCAATGAATCTTACAAACATGGTGGAAATCTTCATTTCTTGGATGGCTTTGCAGGTTTTGTGTTAGGAAACAATCTCTTGTCCCCCCCAATGGGCCATGGGACACAGCCAGCTTAGTCACTGCACATAATTGTATCTACTAGCCTAAGGTCAGTACTGGTACCCTTGTAGATTTAAAACTTAAAAGTAACCTTTTTTCTTTGAACAGAATTGAATGTTAAGTCCTCTTCTGGACTTTCTTATATAAATTCAGCAAAGCAACACACAAAGCTTTCTTTTCTGAAGTAGTTACCAACAAGGCTTGTCAGGGAGGCAGAAAATCCCCTTTTCAAGTATGTCATTTCAAGTTTATGAGCACTGGCTGGCAGTGCCTGCTCTGGTTGTCACCTTCGATTAGTCACAGAACGCACAGCAGCAACATGCAAACAGAAGACGATTGGCAAAGCAGCCATCCCAGAGAGAACATAGAAAACGGGAAGGGTAGAGAGGTAGAAAGAGAGAGACAGAGAGAGGGTGGGGTGTAGAGACAGAGAGATAGAGAGAGAAATGCAGGAGTCACTGTGAGAGAAGGGGAAGAAGAGGCATAAGACTTCCTCCCATACAGTGTATTCAGGAAGTATTCAGACCCCTTCCTTTTTTGGACATTTTGTTACGCTACAGCCTTGTTCTAAAATGGATTAAATATGTTTTCCCCCTAATCAATTTACACACAATACTACATAATGACAAAGCAAAAACTGTTTTTTGGAAATGTTTGTACATTTATAAAAAAAATAAAACTGAAGTATTCAGACCCTTTGCTATGAGACTCGAAATTGAGCTTAGGTGCATCCTGTTTCCATTGATTGTGCTTGAGATGTTTTTGTGGTAAATTCAGTTCATTGGAATTGATTTGTAAAGGCTCAGAAGACTCTATATAAGGTCCCACAGTTGACAGTAAATGTCAGAGCAAATGAGCTGATGTTCTGAAAGAGCTTCAAAATCTGGATCCCTAAAAATCAGCTGGGCTAGACAATCTGGACCCTCTCTTCCTAAAATGATCTGCCGCCATTGTTGCAACCCCTATTACTAGTCTGTTCAACCTCTCTTTCGTATCGTCTGAGATTCCTAAAGATTGGAAAGCGACCGCGGTCATCCCCCTCTTCAAAGGGGGTGATACTCTAGACCCAAACTGTTACAGATCTATATCCATCCTGCCCTGCCTTTCTAAAGTCTTCCAAAGCCAAGTGAACAAACAGATCACTGACCATTTTGAATCCCGCCGTACCTTCTCCGCTATGCAATCTGGTTTCCGAGCTGGTCACGGGTGCACCTCAGCCACGCTCAAGGTCCTTAACGATATCATAACCGCCATCGATAAAAGACAGTACTGTACAGCCATCTTCATTGACCTGGCCAATTCTTATAGGCAGACTCAACAGCCTTGGTTTCTCTAATGACTGCCTCACCTGGTTCACCAACTACTTCTCAGGTAGTTCAGTGTGTCAAATCGGAGGGGCTGTTGTCTGGACCTCTGGCAGTCTCTATGGGGGTGCAACAGGGTTCAATTCTCGAGCCGACTCTTTTCTCTGTATACAGTATATCAATGGTGTCGCTTTTGCTGTGGGTGAGTCTCTGATCCACCTCGACGAAAACGACACCATTCTGTATACATCTGGCCCTTCTATGGACACTGTGTTAACAAACCTCCAAACGAACACTCCTTCCGTGGCCTCCAACTGCTCTTAAACGCTAGTAAAACGAAATGCATGCTCTGTGTTGTTGTTTTTGTTGCACTGCTTTGCTTTGCTTTATCTTGGCCAGGTCTCAGTTGTAAATGAGAACTTGTTCTCAACTTGCCTACCTGGTTAAATAAATGTCAAATAAATAAAAAAGAAAATAAATATTGACCCAAATGCCAATCAAGGAAACCTAGCACCACCCTTTGATTTGAAGCATGGTGGTGGCAGCATCATGCTATGGGGATGTTTTTCAGCAGCAGGGACAGGGAGACTAGTCAGGTTTGAGGGAATGATGAACAGAGCAAAGTATGTGCAAAATAAAACGGGTCTGAACACTTTCTGAAAGCATTATAATTCCCATGAGTTTTTTGGTTGCTTTTGCTGTATGGATACATTTTTTATCTGCATCAGCTACAAGTATAACCATGGTAACCATTGAAATTGAAGTTCTAGATTAGGTTTTTGTAGGATCACATGACCCACACATGACTCCTATTCATTAGCCAAATCGATGTACCAGTAACAGACAAAACTAATCTTGTCTTCATTCACAACACATATACTGTACTGTGCACATCCAATCACCAACAGTAATGAAATAACTGTATCTGAAACACATTATTGCTCTCCTCTTGGACAGGGTCTAGATGTGAGTCTTCTTGGAGGAAAATGTGGATGTGTGCTTACGAAAAGCGAGCGAGAGAGAGGGGGAAAGGAAGAGAGAAGTGAAGAGGAGCTAGAGAGAACGAGTAAGCCTCCCACCCAAAATGCCACTCTCTCGAATGGAACCAACTCAATTACTGGCACTACTTTGTTCCAAGGACTCCACGGTGTTCCATCTTCTGATTGAATAGCACAGGAAATTCCATCAGCCTGCTCCATCTCAGAAATGAAATGAGAGCCTTCATTCTCCCAACCCTCACTTTTGTGTGAGAGGTACATCACTTAAAGGTTGGTTTCGCCTCACAAACTCAGCCAGTCCAGGTAATAGAATGTTGTGTTGGTGAATTCAGCCAGCTTGGCGGGTTATTCCATCTCTCATGCATTAATATGGAATTGACGATATTGAAGAAGATTATATTTGGATGGTCGAAAGCCACCCATTCATGTACATAACAATAGATTTTAAGAATTTGTTATTTTTTTTACTCTGATCAAGTGTCCATAGCTCAGAGTCTTAGCACTTTGTTTTTTTTAATGATCAATGCCCTTTTTGGACTCAACAGTCAAGACATTTAGCATTTAAATGCATACTGTCATAACTACACTTTACAAAAATATAAACGCAACATGTAAAGTGTTGGTCCCATGTTTCATGAGCTGAAATAAAAGATCCCAGACATTTTCCATATACACACACAACTTTTTCTCTCAAATGTTGTGCACAAATTAGTTTACATCCCTGTTAGTGAGCATTTCTCCTTTGCCAAAATGGCATATTAAACAGCTGATTAAACAGTATGATCACAGGTTCACGTTGTGCTGGAGACACTAAAAGGCCCCTCTAAAATGTGAAGTTTTGTCACACAACACAATGCCTCAGATGTCTCGAGTTTTAAGTTTTAAGGAAGTATGCACTTGGCATGCTGACTGCAGGAATGTCCACCAGAGCTATAGTAGATGATGATGGGGTTATGGTATAGGCAGGCATAAGCTACAGACTACGAACACAAATGAGTTTCATCGATGGCAATTTGAATGCACCAAAATACAGTGAGGAGATCCTTAGGCCCATTCTGCCCTCCCAAGCAAAAAGGCAGGAACTGCTCATAGAGTGGAACGGAGAAAAATGTCTTCATTTTTTATTTTTTATTGTCCAGACAAATTATTTCTAGGGAGATCATTGGAGATGTAATGATCTGTTGCCTTACTACGAGTACATTTTTATTCATGTTTACCCTAACCTCTGACATGACCTTTGACCTTTAAACGGCAGTTATTGTCTTCTTCCTTGGCATGATATGTTATAAATTGCAGGGTAATACCAAAGCAAAGAGCAGTATCTGCCATTTTCATTTGTTAGTTTACTATACTTCTCATTTATGCTATTAATACAAGAGCAGTGTAACAGAGTTGAAACTGCATCCTTTGTGTGTCTTCCACTAAGATACCAGTTGCATTTACATAGGGATGTATGTCCTGCGTCAGTCACATTACATACTGTGTTTGACAAGTATCCCATGTCTTGTTATAAGAATAAATGTGAAAAGGAGCACTGCAATTGTTTGAATTACATGAAATAATGACCTGTCTTGTAATATATAATGATGGAACATGATAGAAGTATGATGTAGGGTAATACAAAAAATGACCATGAGATTGCTAATCCCCAAAAATATTTGTATTTTTTCAAATGACACTTTTGAATTCATTAATAACAACTTTAAGAATACATTTTAAACATATTTACATGTTCATAAGAGGACCCAAATGACATTTAGCTACAATTAATAAAATGTTGAATAGTTACATTTCATTTTTAAGTAAAACTTCTTCAGTGCTCTTCCATATCACTCTTCATCCTCAGCAATGCTGTTCACAGCCAAGGCATTCCAGAACTGCCTTCGATTTGCAGGCATCAGAGGACACAGCATGGTGATTATGTTCATCTTCTTGGACTCGTCTATCCCTCTCTCCTGTATACGTAGTGTCGAGGGTGTGTCTAGAGTGACTTTCTTCATGATGAAGTCAAGCTCTGTGAAGTCCTTTTCTTCATGGGAGAGTTTGTAGAAGAGGCTCCTGGATCCACGCCTCAACTGGATCTCAGCCATCTCTGCCAGCTTTGGTGCTGCTGCCTTATTCAGCTTGACGATGGAATGGCCAGCTTTCCATGCCAGGATGTTTTCCTTTTTCATTTCGACCACCTCCACCTTACCTGCATTGGAAGAGGCGACCACATGGAGGAAGTCCCCAAAGTCGTACACCACACCTCCAGGTCGAGCTTTCATTTCCTGTTCCACGCCATGGTGGAAACTGTCTGCACTCGTGAAGGTGTGTCCTGGCTTGAAGAACTTGAGGGTGATGTCCTCCATCAAAGTTGAGTCAGCATTGACAACGCTCACCAGTGATGTTATTTCCCCTCTGATCCTTTGGTGGAATCAGTTTGGTGGTGATTGACTTGCCCATCATCGTGACAATCAGCCTGTCATTTTTGGGGTGGTAGCCCAATGTTGTTAGAAAAAACACTTTGCACACCTGTTGTGCAGAACCACTCTGGTTTGGAAGATGGTACAGCAACGACCTGCAGCGTCGACTGTCAGCACCAACAGTGATATTTTTCTTAGATTGCTGTGTCACCATGTGGAAGATCCATGTCGTCTTCTCCTTATACTTCATTTTCCAATACTTTTTCCATATTTCCTTTTGCCTTCCTTCTGAAATATTCTGAGTACATTGCCTCTTGCATTTGGGACCACATGGCTTACCCATTGGTGGAATCTTTGATTTCTTGTTTGATAGGTTGTCTAGAGTTGTGTCCACGGGCTCAGCTGCCACCTGTGCTGGAACATCCATCTCTGAAGCTGGATGATAAACGTCATCATCATCATCATTGGCAATTGATTTCTCATCTGATAGTCTGATGTCTAAGGAGTCAGAGACCACCCACTGGTTCTCTATTTCTTTAAATAGTGTTGACACTGTGACTTCAGTTAAAAGGGGGTAGATCAGGAATCTTTGTTGGAATGTGGCCCTCAAACTCAACTGAAATAAATAGAGCAAATAATCAGGGACCTGCATCCTAATGATTCTATTCTGTCATGGATGATAATAATTAATACTGACATTTTGTGGTGTGCAAACATACGATCATAATCCTTTTCAGTTATTCTATAATATAGGATATAATCAATGTTGATTTGATCTTTTGCAAACATTATCATAATAATTCTCACTGTCATAACTCAGTTCATCTATTAATGTCATACCTGCTCCCAAAAAGGCTATTCAATGTTCATCTTTATTTACAAATACAAAAACAATGCATGGGTGGACATTGACAGGAATAAAACCTAGTTGTGACATGGTTGTACTGTTTTAATACACCCTCACATGGCAACTTCTATCTGCATAGATACTAATCATCTAGACCACATGGATTGGTGGGAGTCATGCAAAACTGTTCTTTTTCTGCATTCATGTAATGATGGCACTGAAGCAGACACATTGAGCACACATTTGGAATGTCAAAGCTTGTTGTACAAATTACATACATGTATGCCACCAACAAAGGTGATGGATACAATTTGGGATTTGAACTTTCCTGACCTGGACAGTCACGCAATATTGGAATATAAAAGACAACCAGAAACCGGGAATGCTGTGCCATGGGGTTGTATCCCTAAATTAGCAATGTATGTGTGTGTAGCTGTTAGTCAGTGTCATACAGGTTCGATTGCATCACTATCAGAATAAAATGATATGAAACCAAGGTAAAAAAAGCAGTAACTGCAGCCAAGGGCAGTTTGAAACCAAGGTAAAAAAAGCAGTAACTGCAGCCAAGGGCAGTTTGAAACCAAGCTAAAAGGCAGTAAGTTCAGTTACAGCCATTTAAAAAAGCAGTAACTGCAGCTTGGTTTCACAGGGCAGTTTGAAACCAAGGTAAAAAAGCAGTTTTTGCAGTTACTGCTTTGAAACCAAGGTAAAAAAGCAGTAACTGCAGCCATTTTCTCCAAAAAAACAATACAAGAGAGGCAGGATACTTGTCCACATGATTAAGTATGCGTTTATTGTGACAAAAATTACATTAACTAATTTTCGACCAAATGAGCAGTTACTGCCTTCATTACTTTGGGTGGGGACCAATAAATGTGTGACCAATAAATGTATATATGTATTCCCAGTCATGTGAAATCCCTAGATTAAGGCCTAATGAATTTATTTCAATTGACTGATTTCCTCATATTAACGGTAAATGTTAATAACTTTACAGATCACAAGTTTGTTCCCAGATGAAGACAATTATTTCTCATGAAGACAATGTCACTACGTTGGTGTCAGAAGTGATATCTTTCAAACTAACGAATCTCATTAAAACGCTATAGCATTCTGGCTTTTTTGCAAATAGGCCTACAAATAAACCTGCAATAACCTACAATATGCAAAAAACAAGATCTCCCTTTTTCTTGCTTGAAATACACTCCGATGAGACACTTAAGAACATTTTTCTTTAACCAACAGTATAAAAGCCATCCTCTCTGCTTGCCAGTAGTAGAGGCGGACCATGAGCTATGAGGAGGGAACCAATTTGAGCAGGCCCATTGCTGCCAATTTGCCTGGTCAACACTTTGGTGAAAATGGAAATACCAGATCTCATGGTGCTCCTATGGGGCTCTGTTTCAAACAGCCAATAAAGATGTGATAAATTGTATACATTTTAATAAGGCTGCCAGCGCTCCCTCTCTCCCTGGCTGCCCCGGTTCCAGACCGTCCCCTGTCCAGCCACATCAGCTGGAGAGCGACAGACACCCCGGGGTTAATCAGTGTCACTAATGGAGGCCCGGATGCTTAGAGCCTTGGCGAATATCAATGGAAAGAGGGCTACGGAATGGTACAGTCAAAATGATTTGAAATCGCTGAGAATGGAGAATGGAAATGTCCACTTCTCACTGAATAACTTTTTTTGGAATCAATTTTTTTCATGGAAGAAAATTGTCCAGGCTCAATTTAGGAAGAATGTTATCTATTCATTGAAATATAAAGATGATTAAGATGTCTCTCCAAGATATCAAATACAGTAAAACCAAATACATAAAACATAATATGATTTTTAATACTGTACAGTGATTAACAGAGCCATAATGACAGAGCCATAATTTGATTTATTAGCTTATTTTAGTTACAGTTCAGTTACAGGTAGAACATTTTCTCAGACAGCATATCCCCAAAAATATGGTATGATCTCAACAAGGGCTTATGTCGAAAAATCAAAGGAAAAACTCAACTCCAGCCCCGTCTGCTGCCCTGTTATCTGTTTACAGATTGCAAAAGGTCCGATTCAGATCTACAAAATTGTATATCATACATTGTGATTGGAAGAAGCACAGGAAAGTCATGCTGCTTTAAACATTAATAAACTAATCACACTTAGGAGTAGGAAAAAATATTCCATGGACCCATGCATCGCTTCAATAATTCACATGCAAACGCCCTCCATTATCTGAGCCAATTATGGCTTGCCAGGAAGGATCCCGAATGTCTCCCTATATAGCTCAAGTTCTTTCTCCGTGACTAAACTAGGCTCATAATTTAACATATAACATATATTGCCTTCTTGAAATGCCTTCTTGAACATGTGAACTCTCATGTGCCTTAAATACAAACCTGTATGGGTCTGTAAATAGTTGTTTTTTTAAGCGGCCACCATATGGCATACAAGTGAAATACTTGGTCTTGAACTGGTCTCTCAACCCAGAGCTGGTCCTTCTCTTTTGTCATGGCGTTGTACCTGGTCTGGAACTCGGCTCTCTCAACCCAGAGCAAGTCCCTCTCTTGAGTCATGGCATTGTACCTGGTCTGGAATTGGTCTTGTTCAGCCGACGAGTTGGTTTTACAAACTAAGATATTCTCTTCAAAACTGCCCATCACTCCATTATAATAGCTGGGTAGCTGAATCAGAATTAGTTAGGTAACATTGATAAATAAGATGCTTTATCTAGTTTCATAATATGCTTCTCTAGGGAAAAGTCACTTGGGGCCCAGAGAGGGGAGAGGTCAGGCTTGTCTTTTACATTCTGATGACCAGGTGGCGAATCGCATCTCTGCATGTCTGGCAGACATATCAGTGTGGATGACGGATCACCACCTCAAGCTGAACCTCGGCAAGACGGAGCTGCTCTTCCTCCCGGGGAAGGACTGCCCGTTCCATGATCTCGCCATCACGGTTGACAACTCCATTGTGTCCTCCTCCCAGAGCGCCAAGAACCTTGGCGTGATCCTGGACAACACCCTGTCGTTCTCAACCAACATCAAGGCGGTGGCCCGTTCCTGTAGGTTCATGCTCTACAACATCCGCAGAGTACGACCCTGCTTCACACAGGAAGCGGCACAGGTCCTAATCCAGGCACTTGTCATCTCCCGTCTGGATTACTGCAACTCGCTGTTGGCTGGGCTCCCTGCCTGTGCCATTAAACCCCTTCAACTCATCCAGAACGCCGCAGCCCGTCTGGTGTTCAACCTTCCCAAGTTCTCTCATGTCACCCCGCTCCTCCGTTCTCTCCACTGGCTTCCAGTTGAAGCTCGCATCCGCTACAAGACCATGGTGCTTGCCTACGGAGCTGTGAGGGGAACGGCACCTCAGTACCTCCAGGCTCTGATCAGGCCCTACACCCAAACAAGGGCACTGCGTTCATCCACCTCTGGCCTGCTCGCCTCCCTACCACTGAGGAAGTACAGCTCCCGCTCAGCCCAGTCAAAACTGTTCGCTGCCCTGGCCCCCCAATGGTGGAACAAACTCCCTCACGACGCCAGGACAGCGGAGTCAATCACCACCTTCCGGAGACACCTGAAACCCCACCTCTTTAAGGAATACCTAGGATAGGATAAGTAATCCCTCTCACCCCCCTTAAGTTTTAGATGCACTATTGTAAAGTGACTGTTCCACTGGATGTCATAAGGTGAATGCACCAATTTGTAAGTCGCTCTGGATAAGAGCGTCTGCTAAATGACTTAAATGTAAATGTAACATGTCTAATAATAGGCAGAATATCAGAAAGGGAGAAGTCAGGTTTGAACATTGTCTTCATAATGAATATATCTGTGAAACCATGTGAAGGGCTCCACCATGTCTGTACTCCAGTCACTCCCTCATTTTCCCTTTGGGGGGAGGTGTATGGCAGTGGCTGGAACCATTGTATGTCCCCTCTGATGTTGCCCTTGTCTTGAGATAGTATATGACCTAGAGGCTCACTACTCTCCGGGAGTTTGTCCAGGAGGGGACAAACTCCACAATGCCAAACTCCACATTGGCATATATCTCATCAGACATCTCCACGGTCTACCACTGTCTCCATGATATTATCTGACAGATTCAGTACTCTGTTAGAGCTGTACAGTGTTTCTAGCATTACTACATACTGTATGTGTCACTTAAACCCAATGGACACAAAACTGTCATACCAGGAAGTCTAATGAATTACAATGAATCACAATTCATTCAAATTCATTACAATCAAAAAAGAAGTGTGACATCTCACATTTGTGTATTCAGCTGTATTGTTATAGCTGTTTCCTCTGTGCTTTGTGATATTGATTGTACTTATTGTAACACTTCATTTTTCCTGTTTCTCCAGTTTTGCATTTTGCCTCCAGCACCGTCACTAATGGGTTTTGGGTGTGCAGTAGTTTCTGCCTATTATGTAACTTAATTTGAAATAAATAATCAGAATATAGGAACAGGAATATAGGAACAGTATTATGTTCTAGTAATGGATTAGGAAGTTGTCAATGCATTTATTCATGTGCTGAATGATTATCTGTCACGCCCTGACCTTGTCTCTATTTTGGGTTTGGTCAGGGTGTGATTTGGGTGGGCATTCTATGTTCTATTTTCTATGATTTTTTTATTTCTTTGTTTTGGCCGGGTATGGTTCTCAATCAGGGACAGCTGTCTATCATTGGGAACCATACTTAGGTAGCCCTTGTCCCTCCTTTCTGTGTGGGAAGTTGTCTTTGTTTGTGGCACTACAGCCCTTAACCTTCACGGTCGTTTTGTATGGTTTATTGTTTTGTTGGCGTCAGTTTAAATAAAGGAAAAATGTACGCTCACGACGCTGCGTTTTGGTCCAGTTCTTTCGACGGCCGTCACAGAACTTCCCACCACCAAAGGACCAAGCAGCATGGTGAAAGGGACTCCCGGACATGGGAGGAGATCCTGGATGGTAAGGGACCCTGGAAGCAGGCTGGGGAATATCGCCATACAAGGGAGGAACTGGAGGCAGCTAAAGCAGAAAAGTTATGCGGCTCTGCGCCGTGTGTCTCCAGTGCGCTCTCATAGCCCGGTGCGCTCTCTGCAAGCTCCCCGCAGTTGCCATGCTAGAGTTGGCATTCAGCCAGGAGGGATTGTGCAGGCTCAGCGCACCTGGTCGGTGCGTCTCTTCGGCCTGGGTTATCCTGCACCAGCTCTACGTACGGTATCCCCAGTTCGCCTGGAGAACCCAGTGTGGCCTGTTCCAGCTTCCCGCACGTGCCATGCTAAAGTGGGCGTGCAGCCAAAAGGAGAGGTGCACGTGGTAAGCACTAGATTTCCAGTGCTCCCCCACAGCCCGGTTCAACCTGTGCCTGCGTTCGGGAGGTGCCGGGCTAAAGTGGGCATTCAGCCTGGAGGAGTGGTGCCAATGCTACGCACCAGATCTCCAGTGCTCCCCCACAGCCCGGTTCATCCTGTGCCTCCTCTAAGGACCAGGCCTCCTGTATGTCTCCCCAGCCTGGTGGGCCCTGTGGCAGCACCAGGCTGTCTATACGTCTCCTTCCATTAGTGAGGGTCTCCAGTCCGGAGAGTCCAGCGGCTTTCTCCAGTCCGTAGCCTCCAGCGACGGTCTCCAGTCCGGAGCCTCCAGCGACAGTGTCCAGTCCGGAGCCTCCAGCGACAGGCACCAGTCCGGAGCCTCCAGCGACGCTACCCAGTCTGGGGCCCACGGATAGATGCCCACGGAGACCCTCCCCTATAGATTCAGGTTTTGAGGCCGGAGTCCGCACCTTTGGAGGGGTTACTGTCCCTGATTGAAACATGTTCAATTTAGTTTAAATAATGCAAAAACATAGTGTTGGAGAAGAAAGTAAAAGTGCAATATGTGCCATGTAAAAAAGCTAACGTTTATGTTCCTTGCTCAGAACATGAGAACATATGAAAGCTGGTGGTTCCTTTTAACATTAGTCTACAATATTCCCAGATAAGAAGTTTTAGGTTGTAGTTATTATAGCACTATTTCTCTCTATACTATTTGTATTTCATATACCTTTGACTATTGGATGTTCTAATAGATACTTTAGTATTGCCAGCCTAATCTCGGGAGTTGATAGGCTTGAAGTCAAAAACAGCGCAATGCTTGAAGCACAGCGAAGAGCTGCTGGCAAATGCAGGAAAGAGCTGTTTGTATGAATTTTGTATGAGACTGTTTGTATGAGACTGCTCTATCAAATCATAGACTTAATTATAATATAATAACACACAGAAATACGAGCCTTAGGTCAGTAATATGGTAAAATCCGGAAACTATTGTAACAACCCTGGGTTTATAAGCGCGGATATCGATGCTTTTGCGGCACAGTCGATAACGCACTGGACTTCGGGCTAGAAGGTTGAGGGTTTGAGACCTGCTCCCTGCTGTTTCATTACACTATCATTTCGAAAACAAAACGTATATATTCTTTCAGTGAAATAAGGAACCGTTCCGTTTTTTTATCTAACGGGTGGCACCCATAAGTCTAAATATTGCTGTTACATTGCACAACCTTCAATGTTATGTCATAATTATGTAAAATTCTGGCGAATTAATTCCAGTCTTTGTTAGGTAGAAATGGTCTTCACACAGTTCGCAACAAGCCAGGTGACCCAAACTGCTGGATATACCCTGACTCTGCTTGCACAGAACGCAAGAGAAGTGACACAATTTCCCTAGTTAAGAGAAATTCATGTTAGCAGGCAATATTAACTAAATATGCAAGATGATTTTAAGAAATGCAATTATGTTTATGGTTAGGTACACATTGGTGCAACAACAGTTCTTTTTTGTGAATGCGATGTTAAATTGTTTAACTTCTGTCAAACTTTTTGGGTAGCATTCACTTTTTCAATTCTGACCACAACTTTTCTATAGGATTGAGGTCAGGGCTTTGCGATGGCCACTACAATACCTTGACTTTGTTGTCTTGAAGCCATTTTGCTACAACTTTGGAAGTATGCTTGGGGTCATTGTCCATTTGGAAGACCCATTTGCGGCCAAGCTTTAACTGATGATTTGAGATGTTGCTTCAATATATCCACATAATTTTCCTCCCTCATGATGCCATATATTTTGTGAAGTGCACCAGTCCCATTTGCAGCAAAGCACCCCCAAAAAATGATGCTTATAACCCCCGTGCTTCATGGTTGGGATGGTGTCTTCGGCTTGCAAGGAGTTTCCTACATTGGTTGGTCTTCCAACACATAACCATTGCATATTGCAGTGTTCCTCGGCTCATTGGCTATCTACCCAGCTAGATTTCAAGACGATAAGTGGTCATTGGGTTAAAATTCAGTCAATCAACGAAACAGCGGGCAAATCACTGGTGCACAATGATGTCATGACTTGTTGCCTTCAAATCGTTTTCTCTCAGTCAATACGTCCCGCGAAATGTCCCATCACGTTTGATTGTGTCACCAACAAACCAGTTAATTGCAGTGAAACCAAACATGACTGGAAAAGTCACGTTCTGTGTGGGTTATTTACCTGGAATGTGTCGTCGAAAATGGAATGAGACGGAATTCACGACACAAGCGGTTCACAAAATGTTTCGTGTTAGGCTATAAAAACGGATTTTATCAAACAAAAGATCATTCATTGTGTAACAGTGAACATTGGGATTGCAAACAGACGAAGAACGTCAAACGTAAACAATTTATTTTATTGCAGTTTGTGTTTTCGTTACACCTGTGCTGGTTGAAATGTTTGTTTTTTTATGGGGCTCTATGCTCAGATAATTGCATCGTGTTCTGTCGCAGTAAATCCTTTTTAAAATTTGACAACGCAGTTGGATTAGCAAGATTCTAGGCTTTTGATACATGTGAGACACTTGTATTTTCATGAATGTTTAATATGACTATTTATGTAGCGATCACCGTATGTTGTTGAATTTCAGCTCGCTAGTGTGTTCCGTGCTCAGAGAGGTTAAATCACTAATTTGGCGAAGTAGGCTGTGATTCAATGATAAATTAACAGGCACCGCATTAATTGTATGCAACGCATGACAAGCTAGATAAACTAGTAATATCATCAACCATGTGTAGTTAACTAGTGATTATGTTAAATTTGATTGTTTTATAAGATCATTTTAATGCTAGCTAGCACCTTAACTTGGCTCCTTGTTGCACTCTCATAACAAGTAGTCAGCATGCCACGCAGTCTCCTCATGGAGTGCAATGTAATCGGCCATAATCGGTGTCCAAAAATGCAGATTACCTATTGTTATGAAAACTTGTAATCGGCCCTAATTAATCAGCCATTCCGATGAATCGCTCCAGCTCTAGGCAAATTAAACTGTCTCTCTACCATTCTTTGCCTTTTGATCCATATTTCAGATGTTGATATTGCTTTATTTACTTTAACTGTCCATAAGATTGACATGAAAACTAAGAATCTGTATAAAGCAAATTCTGTGAATTGGAAAATTGAGAAGCCCTCCCAGCCATATCCCACCCAAAAATGTTCAAAGTAAACTCCAAAAATGACCCAAGCTGTGAGGATATCATCTACTCAACCAGCCGGTTGTAATTAACACATTTATTTTCTCAATTAAAATCCATTTATCTGATGGTGATGGTGTGCTCTGGGCGTTCGCCACTATTAATACATTAATCATCCATCAGAGATTAATCCTCCATCAGCCATAACCATCACAGTGTTGCATGGTGAATGTTGAGTAAGTACCAGGGCCTTCATTGAAATGCAGGGTAGCTGGCGATTACCAATGGAGAGAGGGATCATGGGCAACAGAATTGTACAGTCAAAACGAATTGAAATCAGACGTCCTTCATACAAAACAAATGTCCAGACTCAATTTGTGTACAAAATAATTATTTTTAAGGAAAGATTAAGACCTAAGAGATCGAATACAATGAAACCAAATACAGTTGAAGTTGGATGTTTACATACACATAGGTTGGAGTCATTAAAACTTGTCTTTCAACCACTCCACAAATTTCTTGTTAACAAACTATAGTTTTGGCAAGTCGGTTAGGACATCTACATTGTGCAGGACACAAGTAATTTTTCCAACAACTGTTTTCAGAGAGATTATTTCAGCCCTATTCTAAAATGGATTAAATAAATACAAATTCTCAGTAAACTACACACAATACCACATAATAATATATAATAATAATAATATATGCCATTTAGCAGACGCTTTTATCCAAAGCGACTTACAGTCATGTGTGCATACATTCTACGTATGGGTGGTCCCGGGGATCGAACCCACTACCCTGGCGTTACAAGCGCCATGCTCTACCAACTGAGCTACAGGTTGTTAGTCAGAAATACCTTATTTACCTTCGAAAGTTTACATACACTTAGGTTGGAGTCATTAAAACTCGTTTTTCAACCATTCCACAAATTTCTAGTTAACAACTATAGTTTTGGCAAGTCGGTTAGGACATTTACTGTGTGCCAGTAAATGCAAGTAAATTGCAAGTAAATTTCACTGTATCACAATTCCAGTGGGTCAGAAGTTTACATAGACTAAGTTGACTGTGCCTTTAAACAGCTTGAAAATTCCAGAAAATTATGTCATGGCTTTAGAAGCTTCTGATAGGCTAATTGACATAATTTGAGTCAATTGGAAGTGTAACTGTGGATGTATTTCAAGGCCTACCTTCAAACTCAGTGCCTCTTTGCTTGACATCATGGGAAAATCAAAAATACAACCTGAAAGGTCGCGCAGCAAGCAGGAAGCCACTGCTCCACAACGGGCATAAAAAAGCCAGACTACGGTTTGCAACTACACATGGGGACAAAGATCGTACTTTGTCCCCACGTACTTTGTTCCCCAGAAACAAAATCCAGAAAATCACATTGTAGGATTTTTAATGAATTTATTTGCAAATTATGGTGGAAAATAAGTATTTGGTCACCTACAAACAAGCATGATTTGTGGCTTTCACAGACATGTAACTTATTATTTAAGAGGATCCTCTGTCCTCCACTCGTTTCATGTATTAATGGCACCTGTTTGAACTTGTTATCAGTATAAAAGACACCTGTCCACAACCTCAAACAGTCACACTCCAAACTCCACTAAGGCCAAGACCAACGACCTGCACCTGGCTGGGAAGACTGAATCTGCAATAGGTAAGCAGCTTGATTTGAAGAAATCAACTGTGGAACAATTATTAGGAAATGGAAGACATACAAGACCACTGATAATCTCCCTCGATCTGGGGCTCCACGCAAGATCTCACCCCGTGGGGTCAAAATGATCACAAGAACGGTGAGCATAAATCCCAGAACCACATGGGGGGACCTGGTGAATGACCTGCAGAGAGCTGGGACCAAAGTAATAAAGCCTGCCATAAGTAACACACTACACCGCCTGGGACTCAAATCCTGAAGTGCCAGACGTGTCCACCTGCTTAAGCCAGTACATTTCCAGGCCCGTCTGAAGTTTGCTAGAGAGCAATTGGATGATCCAGAAAAGATTGGGAGAATGTCATATGGTCAGATGAAACCAAAATATAACTTTTTGGTAAAAACTCAACTTGTCGTTGTTTGGAGGACAAAGAATTCTGAGTTGCATCCAAAGAACACCATACCTACTGTGAAGCATGGGGGTGGAAACATCATGCTTTGGGGCTGTTTTTCTGCATAGGGACCAGGACGAGTGATCTGTGTAAAGGAAAGAATGAATGGGGCCATGTATCGTGAGATTTTGAGTGAAATCCTCCTTCCATCAGCAAGGGCATTGAAGATGAAATGTGGCTGGGTCATGGACTGGACTAGCCAGTCTCCAGATTTCAACCCCATAGAAAATCTTTGGAGGGAGTTGAAAGTCTGTGTTGCCCAGCAACAGTCCCAAAACATCACTGCTCTAGAGGAGATCTGCATGGAGGAATGGTCCAAAATACCAGCAACAGTGTGTGAAAACCTTGTGAAGACTTACAGAAAACATTTGACCTCTGTCATTGCCAACCAAGGGTATATAACAAAGTATTGAGATAAACTTGTCATTGACCAACTGCCAGGACCTAGGATCAAGGTAGACACTCAAGTGTTTTAGTACTATATCTTTTTACACAATGATAAAAATAATCATGACCTCTAAACCTTCAAGCTGCACACTGGACCCTATTCCAACTAAACTACTGAAAGAGCTGCTTTCTGTGCTTGGCCCTCCTATGTTGAACATAATAAACGGCTCTCTATCCACCGGATGTGTACCAAACTCACTAAAAGTGGCAGTAATAAAGTTGTTCTTGAAAAAGCCAAACCTTGACCAAGAAAATATAAAAATCTATCGGCCTATATCGAATCTTCCATTCCCCTCAAAGATTTTATAAAAAGCTGTTGCGCAGCAACTCACTGCCTTCCTGAAGACAAACAATGTATATGAAATGCTTCAGTCTGGTTTTAGACCCCATCATAGCACTGAGACTGCACTTGTGAAGGTGGTAAATTACCTGTTAATGGCGTCAGACCAAGGGTGTCTGTCCTCATGCTGCTTTTGATACCATCGATCACCACATTCTTTTGGAGAGATTGGAAACCCAAATTGGTCTACTCGGACGAGTTCTGGCCTGGTTTAGATCTTATCTGTCGGAAAGATATCAGTTTGTCTCTGTGAATGGTTTGTCCTCTGAAAAATCAACTGTAAATTTCGGTGTTCCTCAAGGTTCCGTTTTAGGACCACTATTGTTTTCACTATATATTTTACCTCTTGGGTATGTCATTTGAAAACATAATGTTAACTTTCACTGCTATGCGGATGACACACAGCTGTACATTTCAATGAAACATGGTGAAGCCCCAAAATTGCCCCCTGTGTTTCAGACATAAGGAAGTGGATGGCCTCAAACTTTTTTATTTTTAAACTCGGACAAAACAGAGATGCTTGTTCTTGGTCCCAATAAACAAAGAGATATTCTGTTGAATCTGACAATTAATCTTGATGGTTGTACAGTTGTCTCAAATAAAACTGTGAAGGACCTCGGCGTTACTCTGGACCCTGATCTCTCTTTTGACGAACATATCAAGACTGTTTCAGGGACAGCTTTTTTCCATCTATGTAACATTGCAAAAATCAGAAACTTTCTGCCCAAAAATGATGCAGAAAAATTAATCAATGCTTTTGTTACTTCTAGGTTAGACTACTGCAATGCTCTACTTTCTAGATAAAGCACTACCCGGGTAAAGCACTAAATAAACTTCAGTTAGTGCTAAATACGGCTGCTAGAATCCTGACTAGAATCAAAAAATTTGATCATATTACTCCAATGCTAGCCTCCCTACACAGGCTTTCTGTTAAGGCAAGGGCTGATTTCAAGGTTTTATTGATAACCTACAAAGCATTACATGGGCTTGCTCCTACCTGTCTTTCCGATTTGGTCCTGCCGTACATACCTACACGCACGCTACGGTCACAAAATGCAGGCCTCCTAATTGTCCCTAGAATTTCCAAGCAAACAGCTGGAGGCATGGCTTTCTCCTATAGAGCTCCATTTTAATGGAATGGTCTGCCTATCCATTTTTGAGATGCAGACTCGGTCTCAGCCTTTCAGTCTTTTTTGAAGACTCATCTCATCAGTAAGTACTATGATTGAATGTAGTCTGGCCCAGGGGTGTGAAGATGAACGGAAAGGCTCTGGAGCAACGAACCGCCGGTGGTCTTCCTGTCTGGGTTGGCATCCCCCCCCCCCTTGGGTTGTGCCGTGGCAGAGATCTTTGTGGGCTATACTCAGCCTTCTCTCAGTATGGTAAGTTGGTGGTTGAAGATATCCCTCTAGTGGTGTGGGGGCTGTAATTTGGCAAAGTGGGTGAAGTTATATCCTGACTGTTTGGCCCTGTCCATGGGTATCATCAGATGGGGCCACAGTGTCTCCTTACCCCTCCTGTCTCAGCCTCCAGTATTTATGTTGCAGGAGTTTATGTGTCGGGGGGCTAGGGTCAGTCTGTTATATCTGTAGTATTTATCCTGTCTTATCCAGTGTCCTGTGTGAATTTAAGAATGCTCTCTCCAATTCTCTCTTTCTCTCTTTCTTTCTTTCTCTCTCTTGGAGGACCTGAGCCCTAGAACCATGCCTCAAGACTACCTGGCATGATGACTCCTTGTTGTCCCCAGTCCACCTGGCCGTGATGCTGCTCCAGTTTCAACTGTTCTGCCTGCAGCTATGGAACCCTGACCTGTTCACTGTGATTACTATTATTTGACCATGCTTGTCATTTATGAACATTTGAACATGTTGGCCATGTTCTGTTATCATCTCCAACCGGCACAGCCAGAAGAGGACTGGCCACTCCTCATAGCCTGGTTCCTCTATGCTGTGCAATCCACTACCCACTTACAGACCTTCTCTTCAACTCTTGTCAGTTAGACCGATACAGAATGTCTCCTTTTTCAATCTGTGTACAAGCATGACTTGTAATACCTCCATCCCTGTTGTACATGTTGTTCTACCACCAATAACTTTGCTTAGAGATTGTGTCTCTTAACCCGGAGTTGGTCCCTCTCAACCTGGAGCTGTTCTCTCTGAACCTGGGGCTGATCTCTCTCAAACTGGAGGTGGTTCCTCGTAACCCGGGGCTGGTCTCTCTCACCCTCAGCTGGTCCTTCTCAACCCGGAGCTGGCCTGTTTTCAAACTGGAGCTGGTCTATCTCAAACCAGAGGTGATCCCTCTCAACCAGAAGCTTGTCCCTATCAACCCTCAGCTGACCCCTCTCAACCAGGTGCTGGGCCCTCTCAAACCTCAGCTGGCCCCTCTCAACCAGGAGTGTGTCCCTATCAACTCTCAGCTGGCCCCTCTCAACCAGGAGCTAGCAACTATCAACCCTCAGCTGGCCCCTATCAACCCTCAGCTGGCCCCTCTCAACCAGGAGCTAGCAACTATCAACCCTCAGCTGGCCCCTCTCAACCAGGAGCTAGCAACTATCAACCCTCAGCTGGCCCCTATCAACACTCAGCTGGCCCCTCTCAACCAGGAGCTAGCAACTATCAACACTCAGCTGGCCCCTCTCAACCAGGAGCTAGCAACTATCAACCCTCAGCTGGCCGCTCTCAACCAGGAGCTGGCCCCTATCAACCCTCAGCTGGCCCCTCTCCACCAGGAGCTAGCAACTATCAACCCTCAGCTGGCCCATCTCCACCAGGAGCTAGCAACTATCAACCCTCAGCTGGCCCCTCTCCACCAGGAGCTTGCAACTATCAACCCTTAGCTGCCCCCTCTCAACCAGGCGCTAGCAACTATCAACCCTCAGCTGGCCCCTCTCAACCAGGAACTAGCAACTATCAACCCTCAGCTGGCCCCTCTCCACCAGGAGCTGGCCCCTATCAACCCTCAGCTGGCCCCTCTCAACCAGGCGCTAGCAACTATCAACCCTCGGCTGGCCCCTCTCAACCAGGAGCTAGCAACTATCAACCCTCAGCTGCCCCCTCTCAACCAGGCGCTAGCAACTATCAACCCTCAGCTGGCCCCTCTCAACCAGGAGCTGGCCCCTATCAACCCTCAGCTGTCCCCTCTCAACCAGGAGCTGGCCCCTATCAACCCTCAGCTGTCCCCTCTCAACCAGGAGCTGGCCCTATCAACCCTCAGCTGGCCCCTCTCAACCAGGAGCTGGCCCCTATCAACCCTCAGCTGGCCCCTCTCTTTTTTTACAATTTGTTTTGATTTTCTACTTCACAAACAACATAACACAAAAACACAAAAACAAGACACTCACTGTACAAAACATACTCCAAGGTGATCAACATACAGTATGTCCTCCAAATTCCTACATAATGAAATAATGGCACATACATTATCCCAAAATGTTGTCAGTTTGTCACAGGACCACAGCTTATGGTGATTTTTCTCCAACAGAGATGTAACATTTCTGGGTGCATTACATGCATTCTGAAGGGAGTGGAGTAACTCATATGAATTTTCTTAAATAACAGTATTTTATGTTTTAGATTGTAGGTGCAGGTATGAGCATTTTCACAGATCTGTGTCCATGGTTCCCCTCAAATTCTTCCTTTAAATCGTTTCCCATTTTTACCTTGGAGCAGTGTTTCCCAAACTTGGTCCTGGGGACCACAATGGGTGCACGTTTTGGTTCTTGCTCAAGAGCTTCACAGCTGATTCAAATAATCAAAGCTTAAAAATTAGCTGATTATTTGAATCAGCTGTGTAGTGCTAAAACCCAAAATATGCACCCGTTGGGGTCCCCAGGACCGAGATTGGGAAACAGTGCTTTACAGGTTCTGAACCATCTGGCCGAGTTTCAGTCATCCCTTGACATAACTTGGCAATCACATTCTTTGGCTTAGCAGCTTCTTTCAGTATTTCTTCAATGCTAGATGCCTTAGGTTCATTCACATTTTGTTGAAGCGATTGACTAAGATTTCTGAGTTGTAAGGATATACAGAAATTGGCCTTGAATAATCAAAATCTTTCTTGGAATTGATTGATTGACAGTAGAGATCCATCATGATGCACATGTTCAAAATGTATGATGCCACTTTGGAACCAGGACTTGAAGGTGTTGTCATTAAACACTGGAGGTAAGGTGGGGTTATTCCAAATAGGGGTTCATGACGATATTGTTTATTTTCGCCTCATCAATTGATGTACATTTTCCCAAATACAGATGGAATTGAGAATCATTGTATTGTCTGTTTTTATCTGGACACGAAGTAGTGAATATATTTTATATCATGAGGTATTACGTTTATGACTTTGATACTCCATGAACAAGGATAGTCTGCTATCCATTATTTAACTGAACAAAGTTGTGCAGCCCAGCAAAACATCTTTATAAAATAAAATGTATTTAGCCTTTATTTAACTAGGTAAGAACAAATTGTTATTTACCATAACGGTCTACCAAAAGGCAAAATGCCTCCTGCAGTGATGGGTGCTGGGATTTTTTTTTCAAAAAAAAATAAATAAATATATATATATATATATATATATATATATATATATATATATATATATATATATATATATATATATATATATATATATATATATACACAGTATATATAAAATATAGGACAAAACACACATCACGACAAGAGAGACAACACAACACTACATAAAGAGAGATCTTAGACAACAACATAGCAAGGCAGCAACACATGACAACACAGCATGGTAACAACAAAACATGACAACAACATGGTAGCAACACAACATGGTAGCAGCAGAAAACATGATACAAACATTATTGGGCACAGACAACAACACAACGGGCAAGAAGGTAGTGACAACAATACATCACACAAAGCAGCCACAACTGTCAGTAAAAGTGTCCATGATTGAGTCTTTGAATGAAGAGATTGAGATAAAACTGTCCAGTTTGAGTGTTTGTTAAAGCTCGTTCCAGTCACTAGCTGCAGCAAACTGAAAAGAGGAGCTACCTAGGGATGTGTGTGCTCTGGGGACCTTTAACAGAATGTGACTGGCAGAACGATGGTTGTATGTGGAGGATGAAGGCTGCAGTAGATATCTCAGATTGGGGAGAGTGAGGCCTAAGATGGTTTTATAAGCATCAACCTGTGGGTCTTGCAACAGGTATACAGAGATGACAAGTGTACAGAGGAGTATAGATTGCAGTGATGTATCCTATTTTTATTCTTGCCTTTAAATAGGCAAGTCAGTTCAGAACAAATTTGTAATTACAATGACGGCGTAGGAACAATGGGTTAACTGCCTTGTTCAGGGACAGAACGACAGATTTTTACCTCGTTCATTCAGGGATTTGATCTAGCAACCTTTCGGTTACTATCCCAATGCTGGTGGCGAATCTGATGGCCAAATGGTAAAAAGCACCCTTACCTGCCGATATTTAAATTACGTCTCCGTAATCTAGCATGGGTAGAATGGTCATCTGAATCAGGGTTAGTTTGGCAGCTGGGGTGAAAGAGGAGTGATTACGATAAAGGAAACCAAGTCAAGATATAACTTTGATATGTGCTGAGAGAAGGACAGTGTACCGTCTAGCCAAACTCTCAAGAACTTGTATGAGGTGACTACCTCAAGCTCTAAACCCTCAGAAGTAGTAATCACACCTGTAGGGAGAGAGACATTTTCCTTACCAAACCCCATGACCTTTGTTTTGAGGTGTTCAGAACAAGGTTAAGGGTAGAGAAAGCTTGTTGGAAACTAAGAAAGCTTTGTTGTAGAGTATTTAACACAACACCCGGGGAGGGGCCAGCTGAGTATAAGACTGTATCATCTGCATATAAATGTATGAAAGAGCTTCCTACTGTCTGAGCTATGTTGTTGATGTAAATTGAGAGAATAGTGTGGGGCCTAGGGTTGAGCCTTGGGGTACTCCCTTGGTGACAGGCAGCTCCCCTCCCAGGTTTTCTTCTCAGTAGAGGTAAAGTAAAACGTGGACTTGTAATACCTTCATCCCTGTTGTGTGTGTTGTTCTACCACAGAGACCTTTGCTTGAAGATTGTCTCTTTCAACCTGGAGCTGGTCCCTCTCTTTAGTCATGGTATTGTACTTAGTCTGCAACTGGTCTTGTTACAAACTAAGATGTTCTCTTCAAAACTGCCCATCTCTCCGTTATAATATACAAACAGGCCTATGATCCCAGCCAGTAGGAGAACACACAGCAGCCCCAGACACATTGCAGCATCTCTGGTGGATCTCCTCTCTGAGCTCTCTGTACCTTGGTTTGTAGCCTGTGGTCTACTCTTTGTGGAGACGTCCTTTGTCTTGCTTCTGGAGTCATGAGAATTGATGGTCTCTTTATTGGTATAAATATCCTCAACATTGTCATTATCAAACTCTACGTTGGCATAGATTTCATTAGACATCACAATTGTCAATAACAGTTTCTGGGATTGTACCTGACAGACTCTGTGCTCTAGTTTCAAGCTGTACAGTGGATCTGAGACTTAACATATGGACAGGAAAGTGTCATAACAGGAAGACTATAAATAGCAATGTTTGTGCAGTCAAACAAAAGTGTGACTTTCTTCAGATGTCTTGTGTGACTTCTCTGTTGTCTTTTAATGTCTGATTCCTGTATTCTGTTGTAGTATTGGACTGAGATGTTGTCAATGAATGTGCGCTTGTAATTCATTGCTGTATGATTGCCTTGCTCTCTCCATAGTTATTTTTAAAGCTTCAAAATAACTGACAGTAGGCCAAGTCAGTTGTCTCTATAACAGTATTTGCCATTGCAGTATTTGCAGTATTTGCCATATTTGTTGTTGATATCACTTCATCCACTTTAATTATCATAAATTATCCTTAAGTTTGATTTACACGACTTTAGCTTCAGTGAGGGTGGCAGGTAACCTTGAAGTTAGAGCGTTCGGTCAGTAACCAAAAGGTCGCTGGTTTGAATCCCATGGCCGACAAGGTGAAAAATCTGTCGCTGTGCCCTTGAGCAAAGCACTTAACCTCTCTAGGGTAGGTGAGACGTTCACGTCCCACCAGGCTAACATCCGGTGAAACTGCAGAGAGCTAACATTTTAAATACACCATTCGTTGTTTTAAACATTCTTGTAAATACATGTAACTTACATCATTTAAAAGATGAAGATCTTAATCCAGCCGCTGTGTCAGATTTCAAAAAGCCGTTACTGTGAAAGCAAACATGCTATTTTCTGAGGACGGCGCCACACACATATACTGTGTTAGAATAGCATTTATGTATTTTGTATATATAGCAAAAGGTGGCGCTACAAAGTATAAACTTAAGGGGGCTGAAAAATTTTGCACGCCCAATTTTTCAGTTTTTGATTTGTTAAAAAAGTTTGAAATATCCAATAAATGTCGTGCCACTTCATGATTGTGTCCCACTTGTTGTTGATTCTTCACAAAAAAATACAGTTTTATATCTTTATGTTTGAAGCCTGAAATGTGGCAAAAGGTCGCAAAGTTCAAGGGGGCCGAATACTTTCGCAATGCACTGTATGTATTTTTGTACTGTCTAGGGGTTTTGTAAGTTTATGGGATTGTTTACCATCTATGTGTTTATGTATGTCTATGGTTGCCTAGATTGGTTCTCAGTTAGAGGCAGCTGTTTATCATTGTCTCTGATTGGGAACCATATTTAGGCAGCCATCTTTTGGGGGTATTTCGTGAGTTATTGTCTATGTCTAGTTGCCTGTCTCTGCACATTTGTAGTATAGCTTCACATTCGTTTTATTGTTTTTGTAGTTTGTTTAGTGTCTGTCTTCATTAAATATATAACATGTATTCAAATCACGCTGTGCCTTGGTCTCCTCCATTCAACGAACGTGACACCCTGAAATTATTATTATTACATGGAAATCAAGGATCTGACGATTGTTGTAGATGTAGTAAAGGATTAAAAAGTTGACATCAGACATATTTGTTTAGATAAGAAAAATGCCCAGACTCAATTTTTGTATATTTTTTCATTGAAAGAATAAAATTATTAAGATGTCTCTCCAAGAGATCCAATACAATAAAACCAAATACATAAAACTTTAAATCATTGTTGATTAATGCGAAAACATAAGCACTGGTATTTTGTAATGGAAATCAATGTGACAGAGCCATAACTTTCCTTTTGGCTTATTTTAGATATAGTTCAGTTACAGGAAGGCAATTTTCTCACATATCCAAAAGTACAATTCGTTGCAAGGTGCATCATGCCAGCCGTTGTCTGTGGTAGAAAGATCGGACCATCGCACAGCACAATCCTCCTCCATTCCGTTCTGATCATTAGGCTGTTCTCTGCCCCAGTACGCTGTGGTCAGTGCAGTCCTGTCCACCCACTTCCAGATCCCCTCTTCAACTCGGTCAGTCAGACCAATCCAGAACGTCTCCTTGTTCAATCCTTGGATAAATACATATTCCTCTCTGCTGTTTATTACCACCAGATCTGCTTCTCTTCCCTGACAGTCCTCTTGGCTCCGCTCCCAGGTTTTCTTCTCAGTAGAGGTAAAGTAAAAAGTGGACTTGTAATAGCTCCATCCCTGTTGTGTGTGTTGTTCTACCACAGATAACTTTTCTTGAAGATTGTCTCTTTCAACCTGGAGCTGGTCCCTATCTTTAGTCATGGTATTGTACTTGGTCTGCAACTGGTCTTGTTCAGCTGAGCAGTTGGTTTTATAAACTAAGATGTTCTCTTCAAAACTGCCCATCTCTCCATTATAATATACAAACAGGCATATGATCCCAGCCAGTAGGAGAACACACAGCAGCCCCAGACACATTGCAGCATCTCTGGTGGATCTCCTCTCTGAGCTCTCTGTACCTTGGTTTGTAGCCTGTGGTCTACTCTTTCTGGAGACTGCCTTTGTCTTTCTTCTGGAGTCATGAGAATTGATGGTCTCTTTATTGGTATAAATATCCTCAACATTGTCATTATCAAACTCTACGTTGGCATAGATTTCATTAGACATCACAATTGTCAATAACAGTTTCTGGGATTGTACCTGACAGACTCTGTGCTCTAGTTTCAAGCTGTACAGTGTATCTGATAATTAACATATGGACAGGAAAGTGTCATATCAGTAAGACTATAAATAGCAATGTTTGTGCAGTCAAACAAAAGTGTGACTTTCTTCAGATGCCTTGTGTGACTTCTCTGTTGTCTTTTAATGTCTGATTCCTGTATGCTGTTGTAGTAATGGACTGAGATGTTGTCAATGCATGCGCTTTTGTAACACTTCATTTGAAATTAAGAAATGTTATTCTGTTGTAGTAATGGACTGAGATGTTGTCAATCCATGTGCTTTTGTAATTCATTGCTGTATGATTGCCTTGCTCCCTCCATAGTTCTTTTTAAGCTTCAAAATAACTGACAATAGGCCAAGTCAGTTGTCTCTATAACAGTATTTGCCATTGATCTAGTTTATATTTCAGTTGTTGATATCACTTTATCTACTTTAAAACTTCTTACAGATAGGCGGGACAGTCGCGTCCCACTTGAGCAAAAAACAGTGAAAATGCAGCGTGGCAAATTCAAAAAAGAAGGCTTTTCGGCGAAAGCATAAGAAGCTATTATCTGATGATAGCACAACCAGTAAACAAAGAGGGTAGCATATTTCAACCCTGCAGGCGCTACACAAAATGCAGAAATAAAATATAAAACATGCATAACCTTTGACAAGCTTCTTTTGTTGGCACTCCAATATGTCCCATAAACATCACAATTGGTCCTTTTGTTCGATTAATTCCGTCCATATATATCCAAATGTCAATTTATAAAGCGCGTTTGATCCAGAAAAAAACAGCTTCCAAAAAACGTATTTGATATGTGATAAAGCTCTGACGAAGACAAAACAACAAAAAACAACAAAAAAACAGCTTCCAAAAAACGTATTTGATATGTGATAAAGCTCTGACGAAGACAAAACAAGTAAGCTTAAATTTAAAAAACATATACTAGCAAGAGCAGTCTGCGTGTTTGGCATTGTTGCACATGTAACAAGATAACTCAGATGTGAGAGTGCTTGTTTTAATTGTATATCTGACACTTATTTTAAGTTCTGTAAATGGGGAAATTGGAAAAATCGAGAGGGCCTCCAAACCAGCCGGTTGTAATTAAAACATTACTCTTCTCAATTAAAATCCATTCATCCGATGGTGATGGTATGCTTTGGGCATTCACTGTTGTCCCTATTAAAAAGTTCCCGGAGATGAGTCCTTCATCAGCCATAACAATCACAGTGTTGCACGTTGAATGTTGAGTAAGTACCAGGGCCTTCATTGAAATGCAGGGTAGCTGGCTACTACTGCTCTGGATCAGCTAAAACAGTTGTTGGCTGGCTGCATCTGTTGTGCGTGGGGCTCTGTATTAATCTAAATCAGTTTGTGCCAAATTAGCTTTACCGCAGTGAGCAAAACCACTACGTTCAAGAGAACTGGTTACAGATAAGGGACGAGATACAGATACAGACATGTATAGTAGCACGCATAGTAAAAATGTAGTGCTGCAATTTGTTGCCGTTGTCGACAAAGGTACAGATAGGCTTGACTAAAAGTTAAGCAGTCATGTAAATCTTCAGACACAAGTGCTGTTACTATCGTCTATCATCTCAAACCCCAGATATTTGACGTGTAAGTCACATTTAAAATGTCTGTCTCGTGGCCTGAGTGAGTGGGTGTCTGAGAGTCCACCCCAATGATAGGCTATTGATATGCTCGGTAATTAAAATGAATTGACCTGTGAAACGAACGTGGCCTTCAGCAGGCCTGAGATGGATGGGAAGGGACTCAAACCCTAATATGAAATGAGAGAGTGAATAGATGAGAGATAGTGTAGTTATGGAAAGATTGGCAGGTAACCTAGCTGTGAAGAACAATGTGCCAGTAACCAAAAGGTCGCTGGTTTGAATCCCCTAGCCGATTAGGTGAAAAATCTGTCCATGTGCGCTTGAGCAAGGCACTTTACCCTAATTGCTCCTGTAAGTCGCTCTGGATAAGTGTGTCTGCTAATTATTAAAATGTGTAAATGGTTAAGGAAAGGTAATTAACTCTCCTGTAGTCATGCTGCCAATCAATCCAAGATGTATACAATTTTAGAAATACAGTATATCATTTAATTTGACCTTTATTTAACTAGGCAAGTCAGTTAAGAACAAATTCTTATTTTCAATGACAACCTAGGAACAGTGGGTGAACACACACACACACACACACACACACACACACACACACACACACACACACACACACACACACACACACACACACACACACACACACACACACACACACACACACACACACACACACACACACACACACACACACACACAGAGGAGAGCCATTATTTTTACACTACAGTGGAGACCTCCCAGAGAGTTGGACCAGAGGTTTAGGCTGCCCATATGATTGATGCTCTGTAGTTGAAGAGGAACAAATTAACTTTCTATATTTGTTGCAGGACCCAAAACTGTTCTCTGTCTCCCAGGTATACGAGACAATGGGAAAGCAGCCTAGTGGCTAGGCTAAGCTATTGGCATGTCATGCACAGAGACTTCATGACATTGACAGAGATCCCACTTCTCTTTCTGACCCTGGGCTAGATCTTCGCATCTTCTCTTGCTGTTTTATTAGTTCCTGTGCTGAGGGGAGGTGGTTTATTATTACTTTATTACATAGTTTCATTAGAAATTGTGACACTTAGTTATATTGCCACCTATGCAGATGTATTAGACAGCTCTAATTCAACAGTGGCCCTTTTATTGCAACACACCGCAAGAGGAGGCTATTTCAAAATGATGCATTAACCAGTCAGGACCTTGAAGTACACAGCAGATGACTGTGTTATAGACCAGTGTTACACTGTTGAATGTGAACAGTGTGAAAAACATTAACATGCATTTAAATGACATGAATCATACAAACACATGTCAGGTATATCCTAGGTTAGAGATAATCAACTAGATTCAGCCATGGGACGATGTTTTTTCTTGAGCGGATGGTCAGGGGGCTGGAACATAATTATAGACCCAACAATAGTTGGTTAAAGCTCATTGGTTGAACCACATACCAGATTTTTTAACTGTGTCATTAGCAATTGAGTTTTAAAACCTCTCAGGGATAGACGTCCAGTTAGCGGGACAACTTCCGGTGAAACTGGAGGGCACGCTTTTCAAATAAATAATCATAAAAATTATGGATTTACAGTAGCCATTACATCGAAAACATGCCATGCGATTGTTTGAGGACAGCATCAAAATATTTTTCACCAGCACAGGTTTCATAAATTCACAAATTGCGATTTAAATATTCACTTACTTTTTGAAAATCTTCCTCTGAATTGTCATTCAAGGGGTCCTAGCTATAACATGTAGTGTCATATTGTTAGATAAAATCCTTCTTTATATCGCAAAAAGTTTAGTTGGCGCCATTGATTTCAGTAATCTACTCGTTCATGCAGAGAAAGGAATCCGAAAGTCTACCCATAAACTTTGTTTCAACAAGTCAAAATACGTTTCTATCTACTCCTCAGATACCCTAAAATGTAATCACACTATAATATTTCTTAAGGAAATAAGTATGCTCAATAGTAAAACGATTTAAGCAGGTGCAGCTTGTCTTCATCTCTCGCCCCAACACGAATTTCCAAGACTGTGTCCCTGTACTAACACTGATATTTCTTATTCATTTCATTTCTTATTCATGTTCAAGCCTGAAACCTTGAACATAGACTGCTGACACCCTGTGGAAGCCATAGGAATTGCATCCTGGTAGCTAGAATTCAGTATGCCCCTATACTTTCCATTGTAAGCGCATGGTCTCTCATTAAAAAAAAAGGCAAAAGGACAAACAAATATGCACAAGCTTAAATTAGCGAACAGCCTTGGCTGCTATGAGAGCCAATTAAGCTTAGCTAGCTAAGTAACCTGAGCTAACATAAGACTGTAACGTTAGCTAATGGGTATGCCCAGGATTCTGCCCTCACAAAGTGTAAGCTACATAGTGTGGCAGACAGTTTACAAGCTTCCAATAAAGAATCAGGAGGCATTGGTACCATTAAGAATCTTTAGTAAAATATATTTTGTTTGTAAAACTGTAACAGATACAGAAAGGGGAAAATGTATGAGAAAAAGTCACTATTTACATTCACACAATATAAGTGTCCATATATCTTAATAAATATGTTTTAGCTCTGTCACAAGAGATATCTGAACACTTAAAAAAGCTTGATACATCCAAAAACAAAATAAGCCGAATTCCGTCACAAAATGATAGCTAGCATGCGAACACATAATATTAAGTGAATGAGCACAACTAGCTTAGTATCATCAGAACTTACACTTTTTTTTATTTAACTAGGCAAGTCAGTTAAGAACACATTCTTATTTACAATGACAGTCAACCGGGGAACAGTGGGTTAAATGCCTTGTTCAGGTGCAGAATGACCGATTTTTACCTTGTCAGCTCAGGGATTCGATCCAGCAACCTTTCAAGTTACTGGCCCAATGCTCTAACCACTAGGCTACGTGCCACCCCTGTTCACATTCAACAGTTATTCTAAAAAACTAAAATAAACATGTAAAAAAATATTTATTCTGGAAACATAATTTGAATTAGCAAAAGCATGTTCTAATACCTCAAAACTACTTACAGACTTATCTTTACCAAGGCCTAGTGAGATGGAAAAGTAGGGCTGGTCTCTCAGATTGTTCTGACAGGAAATAGCTCTGAACCAAAAATTTGCTAATTAAAAGCTACAGTACCCATATTCGCCACTAGATGACAACATAGGGCAAAATAATACTTTGTAAAGAATCACTAGCTTTAAGCACCAGCTGTCAGAGCATCTCACATATTACTGCACCTGTACATAGCCCATCTATAATTTAGCCCAAACAACTACCTCTTTCCCTACTGTATTTATTTATTTATTTATGCTCCTTTGCACCCCATTATTTTTATTTCTAGCTTTGCACATTCTTCCATTGCAAAACTACCATTCCAGTGTTTTACTTGCTATATTGTATTTACTTCGCCACCATGGCCTTTTTTGCCTTTACCTCCCTTATCTCACCTCACTTGCTCACATTGTATATAGACTTATTTTTTCTACTGTATTATTGACTATGTTTGTTTTACTCCATGTGTAACTCTGTGTTGTTGTATGTGTCAACCTGCTTTGTTTTATCTTGGCCAGGTCGCAATTGTAAATGAGAACCTGTTCTCAACTTGCCTACCTGGTTAAATAAAGGTGAAATAAAAAATAAATCAAATAATCAGGACAGCCAATATATCATACTTTCTTACGCAAGACATAACTAGCTAGCTCATGTTACATTTAAAACATTTTGGGAAATTGCACTGATCAATCTAAGTAAAACGTGGTCAGGGGGCTGCAAATGCTGCACCAACTTGCAGACTTATCTATTTCTGTTCAGGAGGGACAGAAATAGATATGGGGGTGGAGTTGCAGATTACATTCAGAGTCATATTCCAGCAAAACAACGTAAGGACTTGATGTTGAATGGATCAGAGGCGCAATTGGTACAGGTGTTGAACGTTGAATGCTATTATGGGTAGGGATTCCTCTTTCGTTGAATCACCGGGTATATTTACTACAAAACCACACAACATCGCAAACTATTTTATTAATTAATACTTTACAGGCAATGTGGACAAGTTGAGGAATGTTATGATTCCAACTGATGACTTCATGTCATATACCCTTATAAAATGTTGTATCATGAAGGAGAGGCAATGCATGTTCGAATTTCACGAAGTAAAAAGGGAAGAGGTATCAGATGACAAGTCACCTGGTACAGATGATCTCGACCCAAATTGCTCAGAGTTACAGCTAACCAAATATCAACCCCATTCTCTCATATTTTTTATAAGTGCTTGATATATGGGGTGTGCCCAGAAGTCTGGAAGTCTGGGTTGATATGAACAAATTGTTGTTGAACATTTCTATAATGAAATGTATTGTATTTGGTTCAAGATATATGCTTGCTGATGATCACTAATTTAATTTGTTGATGAATAGAACGCATGTAGAGAAAGTGAAAAAACGAAACAACTAGGCGTCATTTAACCTCAATACTAACCTTAGCCCTAACCCCTAGCCTTGTTAACGTTAGCCACCTAGTTAAAACTTCTTATAGCTGCAGGGGCAGTATTGAGTAGCTTGGATGAAAGGTGCCCAGAGGTGCCCAGAGTCAATGGCCTGCTCCTCAATCCCAGTTGCTAATATATGCATATTATTATTCGTATTGGATAGAAAGCACTCTGATGTTTCTAAAACTGTTTGAATGATGTCTGTGAGTATAACAGAAACTCATATGGCAGGCAAAAACCTGAGATGAAATCCAAACAGGAAGTGGGAAATCTGAGATTGGTCGGTTTTCAACCCAGCCCCCATTGAATACACAGTGGGATATGGATAAAGGTGCACTTCCTAGGGCTTCCACTAGACATTAACTATCTTTAGAAATTTGAATGAGGCTTCTACTGTGTTGTGGAGCCGGATGGGAGCTCATTGAGTCTGGCAGAGAGCCAGGTCCTGGTCATGCGCATTTCACATGATATAGCGACCTGCGTTCCATGGCTTCTCTACAGATATAGGAATTCTCTGGTTGGAACTTTATTGACGATTTATGATAACAACATCCTAAAGATTGATTGACAAGTTTCTTTGACCTGTAATATAACTTTTTAAAGTTTTCGTCCGACGTTCGGCTGGACCTGCACGAGCGTTTGGATTTGTGGACTAAATGCGCTAACAAAAGTAGCTACTTGGACATAACTAATGGACATTATCGAACAAATCAAGTATTTATTGTGGAACTAGGATTCCTGGGAGTGCATTCTGATGACGATCATCAAAGGTAAGGGAATATTTATAATGTGATTTCTGATTTCTGTTGACTCCAAAATGGCGGATAGTTTTATTTATTTATTTATTTTTCTGAGCGCCGTCTCAGATTATTGCATGGTTTGCTTTTTCCGTATAGTTTAAAAAAAATCTGAGATAGCGGTTGCATTAAGGAGAGGTACATCTATATTTCCATGTCTAACAATTATATTTATCAAAATGTATAATGAGTATTTCTGTAAAAATGTGGCTCTCTGCAATGTCACTGGATGTTTTTGGAACGCGCCAATGTATAGATTTTTTTTATATAAATATGAACTTTATCAAACAAAACATATATGTATGGCTGAATTATTCTGTGAGTTGGTTCTAGATAAGTTGGTAAGTTGACCAAACATAATCGTTTGTTGTGGTTTCGCTGTAAAGCCTATTTGATATCAGACACTGTGGTGGGATTAAAAACAAGATTACCTTTAAAACGGTATAAGATAAATGTATGTTTGAGGAATTTTAATTATGAGATTTCTGTTGTTTTGAATTTGGCGCCCTGGACTTTCACTGGCTATTATCATATCGATCCCATTAACGGGATTGCAGCCCTAAGTAACATTAATGTTAGCAACATAAAATTGGAATTTGTAAAATATACGTATTGAAAATTCATAAAATATATTGTACGTATTGAAATGTGTAACATTATCATACAAATTACAATTCATAACATATCATTGTCCGGTCCTCTGGCAGTCTCTATGGGGGTGCCACAGGGTTCAATTCTCGGGCCGACTCTTTTCTCTGTATATATCAATGATGTTGCTCTTGCTGCGGGCGATTCCCTGATCCACCTACGCAGATGAAACCAGTCTGTATACTTCCGGCCCTTCCTTGGACACTGTGCTGTCTAACCTCTAAATGAGCTTCAATGCCATACAACACTCCTTCCGTGGCCTCCAACAGCTCTTAAACGCTAGTAAAACCAAATGCATGCTTTTCAACCGTTCGCTGCCTGCACCCGCACGCCCGACTAGCATCACCACCCTGGATGGTTCCGACCTAGAATATGTGGACACCTATAAGTACCTAGGTGTCTGGCTAGACTGTAAACTCTCCTTCCAGACTCATTTCAAACATCTCCAATCGAAAATCAAATCTAGAGTTGGCTTTCTATTCCGCAACAAAGCCTCCTTCACTCACGCCGCCAAACTTACACTAGTAAAACTGACTATCCTACCGATCCTCGACTTCGGCGTTGTCATCTACAAAATAGCTTCCAATACTCTACTCAGCAAACTGGATGCAGTTTATCACAGTGCCATCCGTTTTGTTACTAAAGCACCTTATACCACCCACCACTGCGACCTGTATGCTCTAGTCGGCTGGCCCTTGCAACATATTCGTCGCCAGACCCACTGGCTCCAGGTCATCTATAAGTCCATTCTAGGTAAAGCTCCGCCTTATCTCAGTTCACTGGTCACGATGGCAACACCCACCCGTAGCAGGTGTATCTCACTGATCATCCCTAAAGCCAACACCTCATTTGGCCGCCTTTCGTTCCAGTTCTCTGCTGCCTGTGACTGGAACAAATTGCAAAAATCGCTGAAGTTGGAGACTTTTATCTCCCTCACTAACTTCAAACATCTGCTATCTGAGCAGCTAAACGATCGCTGCAGCTGTACATAGTCTATCGGTAAATAGCCCACCCAATTTACCTACCTCATCCCCATACTGTTTATATTTATTTACTTTTCTGCTCTTTTACACACCAGTATCTCTACCTGTACATGACCATCTGATCATTTATCACTCCAGTGTAAATCTGCAAAATTGTAATTATTCGCCTACCTCCTCATGCCTTTTGCACACAATGTATATAGACTATTTTTTTCTACTGTGTTATTCACTTGTTAATTGTTTACTCCATCTGTGTTGTTGTCTGTTCACACTGCTATGCTTTATCTTGGCCAGGTCGCAGTTGTAATTGAGAACTTGTTCTCAACTAGCCTACCTGGTTAAATAAAGGTGACATTTTTTTAAAATGCAATATAGATGATGAACATCCACAAATTATTACATACCATATGAAACATAACATATCACACCAAATGGAGTGTACAGATTTACGTAAAGAATAATACAAAATGCTATGAGATCAGGTTGCAGCCAGCCTGCAGCAGCGTGCAGTCAAAAGAAAATTAAATGCTTGTTAACTACATGATTAATTAAATGAGTCTGATTTCAACAGATCAACTGTTTTAGACTATTGTATTTTAACCAAGCAAGAGAAAGAAACGTGCAATCACTGCTGAGCTGATTCAAATAACCAACTCTTCATCAAGCTTTGATTATTTGAATTAGCTGTGTAGTGCTTGGGTAAAAAACCAAAACGTGCACCCAGGGTGGGCCCCAGGACTGGGTTTGGGAAACCCTGCTTTACAGTACTGTCCAACCATACAGTGATTTACGGCAGAGTGGCAGATTGTGGGCATGCGCCTGTCACAAAGAAATGCACCAGCTGGTTGACAGAGTGCCGGACCATCTCTATTACCCTTGTTTATGTTCTCGTCCCACTGGAACATGCAATTCCTCCACTTTGTGATGTCAGAGTAGACATTGTTCCGGGTAACATTCGGATGACTACCACAAAATTAGCTCGCATCTGACGCACCAGGGCTGTCCCCTTTGCGTGTCCAAAGTAATTCCCACCAAGGTGGATGAAAAATAAAGGAAATTCGGCAGGAGCACCACAATGCCTATTCTACTCATGCTGTACCATGGTTTTCCAGCATACAGCGATGACTTACTACAGTAGCTATGTTGGTATTGTACTTCAAACTATGTGTAGGCAGGTTGCTTAGGATTCAAACCTTAATTCATACTCTTCGGAGGGATAATGGACTTTACAGTGTCTTGCTATTAAAATAATGTAAACAGGGGCCTCCCGAGTTGCGCAGTGGTATAAAACACTGCATCGCAGTGCTTGAGGCGTCATTACAGACCCAAGTTTGATCCCAGGCTGTCACACTGGCAGTGACTGGGAGACCCATGAGGCGGCGCACAAATGGCCCGGCGTCTTCTGCGTTAGGGGAGGGTTTGGCCGGCAGGGATTTCCTTGTCTTATTGCACTCTAGCGACTCCTTGTGGTGGGCCGGGCACCTGCATGCTGACTCTGGTCGCCAGCTGGACAGGGTTTCCTCCAACATGTTGGTGCAGCTAGCTTCCGGGGTAAGGGAGCAGTGTGTCAAGAGGTAGTGAGGTCTGCACAATGTATCACCGGAGGCAAACTACCTGCCCTCCAGGACACATATACCACCCGATGTCACTGGAAGGCCAAAAAGATCATCAAGGACAATAACCACCCGAGCCACTGCCTGTTCACCTCGCTATCATCCAGAAGGCGAGGTCAGTACAGGTGCATCAAAGCAGGGACCAAGAGACTGCAAAAAAGCTTCTATCTCAAGGCCATCAGACTGTTAAACAGCCACCACTAACATTGACTAGCTGCTGCCAACATACTGACTCATCTCTAGCCACTTTAATAATGGAAATATTGATGTAATAAATGTATCACTAGCCACTTTAAACAATGCCACTTTATATAATGTTTATATACCCTACATTACTCATCTCATATGTATATGCTGTACTCTATACCATCTACTGCATCTTGCCTATGCCGTTCGGCCATCGCTCGTTCATATATTTTTATGTACATATTCTCATATTCTCATATTCATTCCTTTACACTTGTGTTTATAAGGTAGTTGTTGTGAAATTGTTAGGTTAGAGTACTTGCTAGATATTATTGCATGGTCGGAACTAGAAGCACAAGCATTTCGCTACACTCGCATTAACATCTGCACATACCATGTGTATGTGACATATAAAAATTGATTTGACTTCTCCGTAGAGACCTAAAAATAGCTGTGCAGCGATGCTCCCTATCCAACCTGACAGAGCTTGAGAAGATCTGCAGAGAAGACTGGGAGAAACTCCCCAAATACAGTGGTGCCAAGATTGTAGAGTCATACCCAAGAAGACTCGAGGCTGCAATCGCTGCCAAAGGTGCTTCAACAAAGTACTGAGTAAAGAGTCTGAATACTTATGTACAGTATATGTGGTATTTCAGTTTTTTGTTCATAATAAATTACCAAAAATATCTAAAAACCTATTTTTGCTTTGTCATTATGGGGTATTGTGTGTAAAATGATGAGAGAAAAAATATATATATATATTAGAATAAGGCTGTAACGTAACAAAATGTGGAAAAAGTCATGGGGTCTGAATACTTTCCAAAGGTACTGTATATGCAGAAAATAACCTCATACCTACTGTAAAATATGGCGGTGAATCTTTGATAATATGGAGCTGTTTAACTCCCACTTGTCCTGGGGACACCTCCCAATGTTTTCTCCATTCTCATAAAACATTATAGACAACGGCTTCGTCCCGTCATCCTTACAAGTGTTGAAAACAGCATTGATAATGATTCTGGCACCTATATTTGAGCATTTTTTGTATTACTTGTTAAACAAAATATTTGTATCTAAGCAATTGTATTAGTATAAAATAATATAATTTCCCCATTTTTTGGAGCATAGAATATAGCTCAGTATTTGTATTACTTGTTTTATAAAGTATTTTTGTCTCATCTTCATCAATTGCGCCAATAATTTTGGAAGTGACTATATTTGCTTACAACCAAAATACTGAAAGATAGTAAATATACAGTCACAGTGATTTCCAGTTTGTGTGCTATACTTTGGATAATGAATAGTGCATACTCCGAATACTGCATATTCTGATTCAATCTTACTCCACCAAAGACTACCAGAGTGTCTCTGTGGTCTCCAACAAGCAGCATCCTAAATCATTATAAAATGTTTCCCTGTGTGTGTGTGTGTGTGTGTGTGTGTGTGTGTGTGTGTGTGTGTGTGTGTGTGTGTGTGTGTGTGTGTGTGTGTGTGTGTGTGTGTGTGTGTGTGTGTGTGTGTGTGTGTGTGTGTGTGTGTGTGTGTGCAAGTCCATGTGGTAGGGTGTGAAAGGTTGATGCTGTGTGCATGTGTTTTGGGGTGAAATGCATGTGTTGGGGTGAAATGTTGATTACATGTGTGTTTGAGTGAAAACAGTGTGTGTATGTATTGGGGTGAAAGGTTGATGCTGTTTGTTGAAGTGAAAGGTTAATGCTGTATGCATGTGTGTTGGGGTGAAAGGTTGATGCTGTGTGCGTGTGTATGTTGGGGTGAAAGGTTGATGCTGTGTGCTTGTATGTTGTGGTGAAAGGTTGATGCTGTGTGCGTGTGTATGTTGGGGTGAAAGGTTGATGCTGTGTGCTTATATGTTGTGGTGAAAGGTTGATGCTGTGTGCTTGTATGTTGTGGTGAAATGTTGATGTTGTGTGCATGTGTATGTTGGGGTGAAAAGTTGATGCTGTGTGCGTGTGTATGTTGGGGTGAAAGGTTGATGCTGTGTGCTTGTATGTTGTGTTGAAATGTTGATGTTGTGTGCGTGTGTATGTTGGGGTGAAAGGTTGATGCTGTGTGCTTGTATGTTGTGGTGAAAGGTTGATGCTGTGTGCTTGTATGTTGTGGTGAAGAGGCGTGGGGGGAATGGGATGTTAACCTCACCTCCCCTCTCTTCAATGTTCTCATTTAATAGAGGTAATAATTTCTCCCTGATGAGTGTCGACACAGCGTCCCGCCACGCTCTGCTTTACGACCCCTCCACCATCGACACCTCCCCCGCCGGCTGCCGCCACACTATTTTCCCCTCCAGCAGTTTTCAATTTAGATTGTAAAAACTAGTGTGTTCTTTTTTTAGCACGCTGGGAAGTAAATCTGAGGACAGCTGTGAAGTCACGGACAGTGTGGCACCTTATGGGCCTGCGCCTTTTTCAATCTGATCTCAACTCAGGTGGGTGTCAGACCCGTTGTGTGGACAGGGGTGACAGTTGTTACCGTAGACTTTTGAATGTCAATGGTTTTTGTTGAACTCTTCAATTTCCTTGTTAGTTCTTTATTCAACCGTTACAACCTTTCTTTAACCTACAAAAAAATATGATATTTGGGGATATTAAGTTAAATTAATAACCAATATTTTGAGAACAGTAATCTATCAATGACTTCGACAGCATCTACATCGACGAATATGGAGGTGATGTCAACAGTGGCATAGTCATTGTTTTCACGTTGTCGCTTCTCCCAATGAATCTCTCATCATAATGGTATAAAGAAGCTGTTTCCAGATATGGCCTTAGTATTAGTCTCCCTATTTGTATTTAAAGATATTAACTTCTTAACTTCAGGGTAGCCTAGTGGTCAGAGCGTTGGACTAGTAACCCAAAAGTTGCAAGTTCAATTCCCCGAGCTGACAAGGTACAAATCTGTCGTTCTGCCCCTGAACAGGCAGTTAACCCACTGTTCCTAGGCCGACATTGAAAATAAGAATTTTTTCTTAACTGACTTGCCTACTAAAATAAAGGTTTAATTTTTATTTATTTAAACGAGCTAAATAACAAATGGAACTGTAAAAATCCTCCAGTAATAGAGCCTTCTGCCATAAATAAACATCCCAACATTCATGTCACCTTACACAAATGTGATCACACACTACTTTTATTGACGGTGTATAATTAAAAAAGGTTGCCAAGGAAATGGTGTCTGACCTGCTGCTTTCTTTCGGGTGATTTTCATTTTCTAACTTCGATTGAAAGAGACATTTGCTAAGAAAATAGCTTTGATTCATTGCAAAGCCGCCTGGAGGAGTTGCAGTTCCGAGGCCTAAAATTAGTTGCAGTTCCATGGCCTAAAATTAGTTGCAGTTCCATGGCCTAAAATTAGTTGCAGTTCCGAGGCCTAAAATTAGTTGCAGTTCCATAGCCTAAAATTAGTTGCAGTTCCATAGCCTAAAATTAGTTGCAGTTCCATGGCCTAAAATTAGTTGCAGTTCCATGGCCTAAAATTAGTTGCAGTTCCATGGCCTAAAATTAGTTGCAGTTCCATGGCCTAAAATGAGTTGCAGTTCCATGGCCTAAAATGAGTTGCAGTTCCATGGCCTAAAATTAGTTGCAGTTCCGAGGCCTAAAATGAGTTGCAGTTCCATGGCCTAAAATTAGTTGCAGTTCCATGGCAGTTCTAAAATGAGTTTCAGTTCGAGGCATGGCCTAAAATTAGTTGCAGTTCCATGGCCTAAAATGAGTTGCAGTTCCATGGCCTAAAATGAGTTGCAGTTCCATGGCCTAAGATGAGTTGCAGTTCCGTGGCCTAAAATGAGTTGCAGTTCCATGGCCTAAAATGAGTTGCAGTTCCGAGGCCTAAAATGAGTTGCAGTTCCATGGCCTAAAATTAGTTGCAGTTCCATGGCCTAAAATTAGTTGCAGTTCCGAGGCCTAAAATGAGTTTCAGTTCCGAGGCCTAAAATTAGTTGCAGTTCCATAGCCTAAAATTAGTTGCAGCTCCATGGCCTAAAATTAGTTACAGTTCCATGGCCTAAGATGAGTTGCAGTTCCATGGCCTAAAATGAGTTGCAGTTCCATGGCCTAAAATGAGTTGCAGTTCCATGGCCTAAAATGAGTTGCAGTTCCATGGCCTAAAATTAGTTGCAGTTCCATGGCCTGAAATGAACAGAGATGGAGAAACCTAACATAAAAGCACAAAGGCACTAAGTGTCCGTGGAGGTAGGGAATCGGGGGAAACAGAGTTCTATCACCCACAATTTTAATATGTTACCTTTAAATCAAATCAAATCAAATCTTATTTGTCACATACACATGGTTAGCAGATGTTAATGCGAGTGTAGCGAAATGCTTGTGCTTCTAGTTCCGACAATGCAGTGATAACCAACAAGTAATCTAACTAACAATTCCAAAACTACTGTCTTATACACAGTGTAAGGGGATAAAGCATATGTACATAAGGATATATGAATGAGTGATGGTAAAGGCTAGTAAAGGAGCTTAGCCTAGATTTACCTACTAAAGTTGAACAGCTGTGGTATTGCGAGAAGAAATGTGGCAATATAGCCTAGCAGCCGCATAATTCAATAAAAAACTATGTAAATGTATTGTTTTGCCCCACAGTTAGCCTAATGGTTAACTAGAGAGCTAAAGTAATTTACATTTAGTTAACAACGATAATAAGTGATGCATTCCAGTGAAGCTTTGGTTCAACCTACACATACTAATATTCAAGCATCAAGCCATGAAGAAGTGCTGTACACTATTGCCTACCCATGTAAATATAATGACACAGTTAATACTTTTCCCCATGTGTATAATTGCAGGCCCATTTTGTGCCATATATCAGTTACCCTTTGAATATAATTACTATCACTTCCAAAGGTTAATTTCATAATCCTTTGGAAAGGAGTAATGTCGTGCTACAGAGGTAGCACTTTTAAGGCTAAATACTAATAATCACTATTCAAAGAACAAAAGGTAAACTCACTTAGTAATAAGAATTGAATGTGAATAGGTCAGGTGACCAGCTGACTGGTTGCCACCATACATTCCACAACAGACACATTTTGACCTTTAGCTAATGTGATCAAGATGCTAATCTGGAATGAGACATTATTTTGGCTCTGATGAAGGTGCATTGGAATAAGTGACGTCTATTCAAGGCAATGATCCTGAAAGCATTAATCTCAACTACACTCTTAGTAACTTAAACTTATCAAGAACTTAAAAGGGTCCCCATAGGGGAACCCTTTGAAGAACCCTATTGGGTTCCATGTAGAACTGTTTCCCAGAGGCTTCTACATTGAACCTAAAATAGTTCTACCTGGAACTAGAAAGGGTCCTACTGTGAACCCAAAAGGGTGCTCCCATTGTATGAGAACAACAGAAGAACCCTATTGGGTTCCATGTAGAACTGTTTCCCAGAGGGTTCTACATTGAACCTAAAAGAGTTCTACCTGGAACTAAAAAGGGTCCTACCTTGAACCCAAAAGGGTGCTCCCATTGTATGAGAACAACAGAAGAACCATTTTGGAACCCTTTTGTTCGAAGTGTGCATGTACATTAGACCATACATTTTGATATTATTAGTTTAAATCCAGGTGAATAATGCTTCTTGAAAATATATTTGTTACTACTGAACAATACTGTGGCATATTTGGAATATCTCATGCACCCCGAATAAAGATATGTACGCAACATGCAACAATTTCAAAGATTTTACTGAGTTACAGTTACAGAAATCAATCAATTGAAATAAATAAATTAGGCCCTAATCTATGAATTTCACATGACTGGGAATACAGATATACATCTGTTGGTTACAGATACAGTTGAGGTTGGAAGTTTACATACACTTAAATTGGAGCCATTAAAACTTGTTTTTCAGCCACTCCACAAATGTCCTGTTAACAAACTATAGTGTGCATGACACAAGTAATTTTTCCAACAACTGTTTACAGACAGATTATTTCACGTATAATTCACTGTATCACAATTCCAGTTGGTCAGAAGTTTACATACACTAGGTTGTCTGTGCCTTTAAACAGCATGGAAAAATCGAGAAAACTATGTTGTGGCTTCAGAAGCTTCTGATAGGCTAATTGACCTAATTTGAGTCAATTGGAGGTGTACCTGTGGATGTATTTCAAGGCCTACCTTCAAAAGCAGTGCCTCTTTGCTTGACATCATGGGAAAATCAAAATAAATCAGTCCCCCCAAAAAAGGTAGACCTGCAGAAGTCTGGTTCATCCTTGGGAGCAATTTCCAAACGCCTTAAGGTACCACATTCATCTGTATAAACAATAGTATGCAAGTATAAACACCATGGGACTATGCAGCCATCATACCGCTCAGGAAGGAGACACGTTCTGTCTCCTAGAGATGAATGTACTTTGGTGCGAAAAGTGTGAATCAATCCCAGAACTACAGCAAAGGATCTTGTGAAGTTGCTGGAGGAAACAGGTACAAAGGTATCTATTTCCATAGTAAAAGGAGTCCTATATCGACATATCCTGAAAAAAACGCTCAGCAAGGAAGAAGCCACTGCTCCAAAACCTCCATAAAAAAAATCCAGACTATGGTTTTCAACTGCACATGGGGACAAAGATCGTACTTTTGGAGAAATGTCCTCTGGTCTGATGAAACACAAATATAACTGTTTGGCCATAATGACCATCAAATCAAATCAAATCAAATCAAATTTTATTTGTCACATACACATGGTTAGCAGATGTTAATGCGAGTGTAGCGAAATGCTTGTGCTTCTAGTTCCGACAATGCAGTGATAACCAACAAGTAATCTAACTAACAATTCCAAAAAAAAACTACTGTCTTATACACAGTGTAAGGGGATAAGGAACATGTACATAAGGATATATGAATGAGTGATGGTATCGAGTACAGTATATACATATGAGATGAGTGTGTAGACAAAGTAAACAAAGTGGCATAGTTAAAGTGGCTAGTGATACATGTGTTACATAAGGATGCAGTCGATGTTGTAGAGTACAGTATATACATATGCATATGAGATGAATAATGTAGGGTAAGTAACATTATATAAGGTAGCATTGTTTAAAGTGGCTAGTGATATATATATATATATATATATATTTACATCATTTCCATCAATTCCCATTATTAAAATGGCTGGAGTTGGGTCAGTGTCAATGACAGTGTGTTGGCAGCAGCCACTCAATGTTAGTGGTGGCTATTTAACAGTCTGATGGCCTTGAGATAGAAGCTGTTTTCAGTCTCTCGGTCCCAGCTTTGATGCACCTGTACTGACCTCGCCTTCTGGATGATAGCGGGGTGAACAGGCAGTGGTTCGGGTGGTTGATGTCCTTGATGATCTTTATGGCCTTTCTGTAACAACGGGTGGTGTAGGTGTCCTGGAGGGCAGGTAGTTTGCCCCCGGTGATGCGTTGTGCAGTCCTCACTACCCTCTGGAGAGCCTTACGGTTGAGGGCGGAGCAGTTGCCGTACCAGGCGGTGATACAGCCCGCCAGGATGCTCTCGATTGTGCATCTGTAGAAGTTTGTGAGTGCTTTTGGTGACAAGCCGAATTTTTCAGCCTCCTGAGGTTGAATAGGCGCTGCTGCGCCTTCTTCACGACGCTGTCAGTGTGAGTGGACCAATTCAGATCGTCTGTGATGTGTATGCCGAGGAACTTAAAACTAGCTACCCTCTCCACTACTGTTCCATCGATGTGGATAGGGGGGTGTTCCCTCTGCTGTTTCCTGAAGTCCACAATCATCTCCTTAGTTTTGTTGACGTTGAGTGTGAGGTTATTTTCCTGACACCACACTCCAAGGGCCCTCACCTCCTCCCTGTAGGCCGTCTCGTCGTTGTTGGTAATCAAGCCTACCACTGTTGTGTCGTCCGCAAACTTGATGATTGAGTTGGAGGCGTGCGTGGCCACGCAGTCGTGGGTGAACAGGGAGTACAGGAGAGGGCTCAGAACGCACCCTTGTGGGGCCCCGTGTTGAGGATCAGCGGGGAGGAGATGTTGTTGCCTACCCTCACCACCTGGGGCGGCCCGTCAGGAAGTCCAGTACCCAGTTGCACAGGGCGGGGTCGAGACCCAGGGTCTCGAGCTTGATGACGAGCTTGGAGGGTACTATGGTGTTGAATGCCGAGCTGTAGTCGATGAACAGCATTCTCACATAGGTATTCCTCTTGTCCAGGTGGGTTAGGGCAGTGTGCAGTGTGGTTGAGATTGCATCGTCTGTGGACCTATTTGGGCGGTAAGCAAATTGGAGTGGGTCTAGGGTGTCAGGTAGGGTGGAGGTGATATGGTCCTTGACTAGTCTCTCAAAGCACTTCATGATGACGGAAGTGAGTGCTACGGGGCGGTAGTCGTTTAGCTCAGTTACCTTAGCTTTCTTGGGAACAGGAACAATGGTGGCCCTCTTGAAGCATGTGGGAACAGCAGACTGGTATAGGGATTGATTGAATATGTCCGTAAACACACCGGCCAGCTGGTCTGCGCATGCTCGGAGGGCGCGGCTGGGGATGCCGTCTGGGCCTGCAGCCTTGCGAGGGTTAACACGTTTAAATGTCTTACTCACCTCGGCTGCAGTGAAGGAGAGACCGCATGTTTCCGTTGCAGGCCGTGTCAGTGGCACTGTATTGTCCTCAAAGCGGGCAAAAAAGTTATTTAGTCTGCCTGGGAGCAAGACATCCTGGTCCGTGACTGGGCTGGATTTCATCTTGTAGTCCGTGATTGACTGTAGACCCTGCCACATGCCTCTTGTGTCTGAGCCATTGAATTGAGATTCCACTTTGTCTCTGTACTGACGCTTAGCTTGTTTAATAGCCTTACGGAGGGAATAGCTGCACTGTTTGTATTCAGTCATGTTGCCAGACACCTTGCCCTGATTAAAAGCAGTGGTTCGCGCTTTCAGTTTCACGCGAATGCTGCCATCAATCCACGGTTTCTGGTTAGGGAATGTTTTTATCGTTGCTATGGGAACGACATCTTCGACGCACGTTCTAATGAACTCGCACACCGAATCAGCGTATGTTTGGAGGAGAAAGGGGGAGGCTTGCAAGCCAAAGAACATCATCCCAACCGTGAAGCACGGGGGTGGCAGCATCATGTTATGGGGGTGCTTTGCTGCAGGAGGGACTGGTGCACTTCACAAAATAGATGGCATCATGAGGTAGAGAAAATGTTATGGATATATTGAAGCAACATCTCAAGACATCAGTCAGGAAGTTAAAGCTTGGTCGCAAATGGGTCTTCAAATGGACAATAACCCCAAGCATACTTCCAAAATTGTGGTAAAATGGCTTAAGGACAATCCTATAGAAAATATCTGGGCAGAACTGAAAAAGTGTGTGCGAGCAAGGAGGCCTACAAAGCTGACTCAGTTACACCAGCTCTGTCAGGAGGAATGGACCAAAATTCACCCAACTTATTGAGGGAAGCTTGTGGAAGGTTTCCCGAAACATTTGAACCAAGTTAAACAATTTAAAGGCAATGCTACCAAATACTAATTGAGTGTATGTACATTTCTGACCCACTGGGAATGTGATGAAAGAAATAAAAGCTGAAATAAATCATTCTCTCTACTATTATTTTATTCTGACGTTTCACATTCTTAAAATGAAGTGGTGATCTTAACCGACATAAAACAGGGAATTTTTACTAGGATTAAATGTCAGGAATTGTGAAAAACTGATTTTAAATGTATTTGGCTAAGGTGTATGTAAACTTCCGACTTCAACTGTACCTTAAAATAAATGTATGTATGTCTCTGGATCAGAAAACTAGCCTGTATCTGGTGTGACCACTCCTCAAAACTAGAGACATCTGTGGTGTTGTGTTGTGTGACAAAACTGCACAATATACTGCAAGTCAAGTTGTTTGTGTGTATGGAACATTTCTGAGATCTTTTATGTTTTATTTCATCTCATGAAACATGGGACCAACACTGTACATATTGTGTTGATATTTTTATTCAGTATATGAAAGCTAGGCAATCGAAAGTCTCTGGAGTGCTTGAGAATGAGATACTGCTTTAAATCGCCTGTTTCCTCTCTAAGTCTTAGGAATAGGGGCCGCTTGAAAATACTGTGAGGATTTCTTTTTTTTTCTACGGACAGGGCTGAAGTGATGACCACAGAACAATATTTCAGGCACCACTGTAAAAGCTACGGCAAAGAGGATCAAAATGAAAGCCCAGCACAATAACCCACACTACCTCCATGGGATATCTTTTACCTTCAGTTGACGGAGAGGGAGCTGAGAGGCTGACACAGGAAGAGCCCTAGGGGATCAGTGCTGCATTCACAACATCTAATAAATTCGCAAATATCAGCACGCCACTGGGAGAAATCCACTTGAATGCCCCTTCAACAGATCATTTCTAGTGGGAAACTTGTCTATAATCTCTGAGCTCTGCTGAACTCTGATGTGACATGCTAAGGAAACAGCAGTTTCGGCAGTTAAATGCAACAGCAAAACATGATTAAAAAAACAATCTGTTCAGTTTTTAACACTATACATTTTTCTGTGAGCATTATAGCTGTACTTTTAATTTATGGTTGATGCAGCTTGTTTGCCATTAGCTAATCAGCATTCTCAATGAGTACAAAGCGCTTGAACGCACACAACACGTTGCTCACAGTTTACAAATAGTAATTCCCCAGCTTCCCACTTGTTATGAACAGCATACAGAAATATGTAGGATCTTAATTTGATCAATCTGTTGCAGAACTTTCAAATGTGTTTGAGGTTTCAAAAGGCTTCTGAAGTGTGTATCTTGATTTTCCCTGACAAAAAATGTATCAACCCCTACAAAAAATGTAAATGAATTATAATCCACATAGTATTTCACATTTCCTGTTGTTGCAGGATTATTGTCCTGCTGTAGCAAACTGGCTCAAATCCTGAACTGCTCCTTAAACTGTGGACCGTTTGGATCATCACTTGGCAGGCCTGGACAACAGGACATACGGTATGATTTTCACTGGCTCTATTTCTTTTAACCTTCCGGTCATAGATGTATTGTAGATGTAGGTAAACACTGGTATTTGTATACTGTTTCTAGTCCTAGTAGCAACAGGCAGCAAACACTAAGGACATTCCGGAATCAAGCAAGTGATTTGCCCTTCGATTAGTTTTGCTTTAGCAGTGTTTCAATACCAGGATATCATTAGCTAACGTGAGTGTAATTATACATCAGAAGTACCATATGTGGTGTTCATCTGGAGCTCAGTTGATAGAGCATTGTGATTGCAACGCCAGGATAGTGGGTTTGATTCCCGGGACCACCCATACATAAAATGTATGCATGCATGACTGTAAGTCTCTTTGGATGGAAGCGTCTGCTAAATGGAATACACTGAGTATACAAAACGTTAAGAACACCTGCTCTTTCCATGACATAGACTGACCGGGTGAATCCAGGTGAAGCTGTGATCCTTATTGATGTCACTTGTTACAGCCAATCAGTGTAGAGGACACAGGTTAAAGAAGGATTTTTAAGCCTTGATACAATTGAGACATTTTATGTGTGCAATTCAGGGGGGTGAATGGTCAAGACAAAAGATTTTCGTGCCTTTGAACAAGGTATTGAGTACCACAGTATGAGTCACAAGACCCATAAAAAAACCTAGCGGTCAAACATTTTAGAGTCACTTCAATTATGGGCTGTGTTTCGTGTAGGCTTACCCTGGCGTGACATGCTTCTAATCGTGTAACCCTCTCTAGGATGAGGTGACTTGTATCAATATATTTTCCTGTATTCTCCTACCATATCAGAAATGAAACTAGACCGATCTGGGGGTGGTTGGTGGCTGAAAACACTGTCCTGACCAGGCCAAACATTGAATACAAAGTGATTTGTTTGGCAGACAGAAAATTAAGCCTGTCTCCTCTCTCCATCCAAGCCACCAAACACTGCATTTTCCATTCTCTGCTTCAGGGGCTTCTAACAGATTTGTTTTGTCTTTTATAGAAGTCACGTAGCGTGTCGCCATTGATTTCATCTCAGGAATTTGCCCTTTGTAAATATTTCTCAGGCAGTTAGTACTGCAGCTGTTTTGCAAATGAAAGTGGGACTGTGGATACACAAATAGCAAAGCATTTGATACCTCATGCCTATATATGGTCAAAATGTATAAGGATGAAATATTGCATTCAATTATCAATCATTTTTTTCTCCCACGGCTATATAAACATTGTTTAGACAAATACACTGAAGGTGTTGTTTTGCAGAACAATATTTATTGGTTTTGGAGGAAGTGAGAGCTCTTTCAACACACACCTACCACTATTTTGAGACAGCGTGATAGATTGAGGTGTTTTATAAAATGCCACAGATTCACAGTAGCATAATACTGCCGGTGTCAATGGAGCTATTGATTTCCTAAATGCATTTCTCCATGTTATTGTTCTGTGACCTCCCTCAAAATCATGTACATAAGATTGTTAACGCATGCAAATACAAGGGCATACTCATGTAGGTGTTAGCGCCTCAGTAGAACTTCTAAATCAATTATCAATTTCTGGTATTGTATGTTATTTCTTGATCCATTTAAGACCGACACAGCAACCTCTGCGTCCCAAAACTAGCACACTATATAGGAAATAGGGTGCCATTTGGAACACAAGGCCTCGTGTTCTTATCATTACATATGTTGCCCGGTGTTGTAATAATATTCACTAAATGTAACGGCTGTCGTGGGATGAACAAGGTGAGGACCAAGGTGCAGCGTGGTACGGGTTCATCTTTATGAATTGAACACTGAATGGAAAAACAACAAAAGAGAATGAACGAAACCGAAGCAGTTCTGTCTGGTACAGAATACAAAAACAGAAAACAACTACCCACAAACACAGGTGGGAACAGAGTACCTAAGTATGGTTCTCAATCAGAGACAATAGACAGCTGCCTCTGATTGGGAAACATACCAGACCAAACACAGAACTACAAAACAGAACAAAACAGAGTGTCCATCCCAACTCACACCCTGACCAAACCAAGATAGAGACATTAAAAAAGGAACTAAGGTCAGGACGTGACACTAAAATGTATGCGTAAAACAATCCCCCAATTATAATTTTTCAAGTAACCATATTATTTTTCAGCAGAAATTAGCGTAATTACAGAGGTGGCAGCCGTTTTGTGTCTGCCATTTGTCATGCGGAGCCGCCCTTCTGTCAGCTGCCGACAGAGCACAGGAGGTTGGCATGGGTCCTGAGATCCTCAAAAGGTTCCTCAAAAGCTGCAACATCGAAAGCATCCTGACTGGTTGCATTACTGCCTGGGACGACAATTGCTCAGCCTCTGACCGCAGGGCACTAAAGAGGGTAGTGCGTAAGGCCCAGTACATCACTGGGGCTAAGCTGCCTGCCCTCCAGGACCTCTACATCAGGCAGTGTCAGAGGAAGGCCCTAAAAATGGTCAAAGATCCCAGCCACCCCAGTTATAGACTGTTCTCTCTACTACCGCATGGCAAGCGGTACCGGAGTGCCAAGTCTAGGACAAAAAGGCTTCTCAACAGTTTTTACCCCCAAGCCATAAGACTCCTGAACAGGTAATCAAATGGCTACCCGGACTATTTGCATTGTGTCCCCCCCAACCCCTCTTTTTATGCTGCTGCTACTCTGTTTGTCATATATGCATAGTCACTTTAACTATACATTCATGTACATACTACCTCAATTGGGCCGACCAACCAGTGCTCCCGCACATTGGCTAACCGGGCTATCTGCATTATGTCCCACCACCCGCCAACCCCTCTTTTACGCTACTGCTACTCTGTTCATCATATATGAAAAGTCACCCTAACCATAGCTACATGTCATACTACCTCAATCAGCCTGACTAACCAGTGTCTGTATGTAGCCTCACTACTTTATATAGCCTGTCTTTTTTACTGTTGTTTTATTTCTTTACTTACCTATTGTTCACATAACACCTTTTTTGCACTACTGGTTAGAGCCTGTAAGTTAGCATTTCACTGTAAGGTTGTACCTGTTGTATTAAGCGCAAGTGACAAATAAACCTTGATTTGTCCCTTCATCACGGAAACTAAATGAGCAACATCAATAAACATCAGCAGCAGAAAACCCTGGGCGTGACATTAAAACAATGTTGCATGTACACTAGTTACTTCTCCAGGTCAATGTATGCAGGTTATGCTGTTGATTAACTGATCATGAACTACAAGTACTCTGTAAGGACTTTATTATGCTGCATCCATAGGTGCATCCTGAAGATACTCAGTCACCATCTGCAGTTCATTGATACAAGCATATCAAATCAAGCAACTGCAAAGTTCCTGTTAAACTGATAATCTGTAATGTACTTCCATTCAGTGTGATATTCTTCTATTCTAGCCTGGCATGCATGGACCAACCGAAGTAGCCAACAGGGATTTTAATGCAATGGATAACAAAGTCACAGACACCAATCAAAATCTGAGAGCTGTTACGAATCCCTTTTGGCCCGACAGTCTAGGGGGGATGGTAATGAGACCCGTAACATAACTCATGCAAATTATTATTGTGACAAAGTAAAAGTGTGCACGAAATAACCACGACAACAGAAATCTACCGTCAAACTAGGTTTATTTATAAACACACGGTAATGGGGGGAGCAGGAAAAGGGGCTGAGCTGGACCCAAGAAAAGAAACTATAAATACACACCCCTAAGCTAGACTAGCCTACTTTAACAACAACTAACTAACCAAAAATACAGTGGGTGGTCCGCCCAGTTCTAACTAGTGTATTTAACAAAGTTCACCTACAGGAAGTGTATGCCCATAGGCGACTTGTCTTGGTTTCCCCTTTTCCCACGAGCAACAAACAAACACCATAACCAAAAACAATACTCACAGGTGATGACAAAGTGCTATGAGGTGCTTAAACAAAAAGAGAGGTTAAGACATAAAGCGAGAGTGAAACAGAGACCTACAGACATGGCATTTACAGAGAGATTGAGCTGAGCTGAGCTCTAGAACAAACAATGGGGTTTTTAAACAAATGGGGAAGGAACTGTGATAGGTCAGGAAATAGGAGGTGTGTCTTCTGATTGATGATTGATTGTTGACTGATTGGGGAGTGATGATTATCACCTGTGAGGGGAGAAGGAGAGAAAAGAAACACACACAGGATACACACACACACAGGATAACTGTATCCGTAACACTCCCACCCTTAAAAGAGCAACCCTAGGGGTTGCGACTACAGTATTTCAGTGAATACTCACAACAAAGCAACAACCTTGCAAAACATACAGAAATCATTTTCACACACGAGACAAAGCATCTGCCAACACATTATCAGAACCCTTTTTGTGGCGGATCTCCAAATTATAATTTTGTACAATCAGCGCCCAACGCATAAGGCGCTGGTTCTGGTTGTACATTCGGTGGAGAAAAACTAAGGGGTTATGGTCAGTATATACAATCACGGGTAGGGCACTGGAACCAATATATACTTCAAAGTATTGCAGAGCCAACAACAAAGAAAGAGCTTCTTGTTCTATTGTCGCATAGTTTGTTTGACATTTATTAAATTTACGTGAAAAATAACAAACGGGATGATCCACTCCACTCTTGTCCTGCTGCAGTAGAACAGCACCAGCACCTCTGGCACTAGCATCTACCTCAAGTTTGAACGGTTGTTCAAAATCTGGAGCAGCAAGTACAGGTGTACTACATAAGAGTGCTTTTGCTGATTCAAAAGCTCTTACAATCAGCGGACCACACAAATGATCTAGCCGGACTAAGCAAATCGGTCAATGAAGCAACTACCGCAGAGAAATTTTTACAGAAGCTACGGTAGTAGCCAACCATCCCTAGAAAGCGGCGTAGCTCTCGTCTAGTGGTAGGTGCAGGGAATGCAGTTATAGCCAAGACCTTGGCACCAACAGGGCGCACCTGTCCATGGCCAACCTCTTTACCGAGATAGGTAACAGTAGCCTTCCCAAACTCGCACTTTGCCAAGTTCAGGGTTAGAGAAGCAGCTGCCAACCATTCACATACGACCCTTAGCGAGTCAACATGATCTGACCACTCAGACGAATAAATCACTAGGTCATCAAGGTATGCACTACAATTAGGAACGCCAGCTAATACGGAGTTAACCAGTCGTTGGAAGGTGGCTGGTGCATTTCGCATCCCAAAAGCCATGACTGAGTACTGTAGGAAGTTGTCTGGGGTCACAAAGGCAGAAATCTCAGAAGCACGTGAAGTTAACGGAACCTGCCAGTAACCTTTTAAGAGGTCTAACTTAGTTACATACTTAGCAGCACCAATAGTGTCGATACAGTCGTCCAGTCGGGGTAACGGGAACGAATCTGGCATTGTGACAGAATTTACCTTTCGATAATCCGTACATAACCTGGACGTACCATCAGGTTTAGGAACCAGAATGCAAGGAGAACTCCAAGGGCTTGAACTTGGCTTAGCCAGGTCATTCTCCAACAAATATCTCACCTCATCCCTCATTATCTTCCTCTTGGAAGCGTTGATACGATATGGGTGTTGCTTGATAGGTGTAGCATTTCCAACATTAATGTCATGTTCCAACACATTTGTGCGAGTAGGAACGTCATTAAAGAGACATGGAAAACTGTAGTAGCCTCACAATATCATTGGCCTGTCCATCCGTTAAATGAACCAGACTGGATTGGAAAGACAGCAGCATTTCTGAGTTGGGCAATCTAACACACTGCTGCTGAGTATTGCGCAACTCCAAGCCATCAACATCAATATGACAGTCCACTATCATAGCAGTAGTAGCAGAGGGGACAGCAGTACCTTCCTCTGTTTTTGAACTCTCTAACTGTGTGATGGGTCGGGTGTGGTAAGCTTTCAACATGTTAATGTGACACACACAAGATTGGCGTTGTCTATCAGGAGTTTGAAGCACATAGTCAGTTTCACTTATTTTCTTTTCAATTAAATAAGGACCCGAGAAACGAGCTGACAGTGAAGATCCTGGAACAGGTAATAACACCAGTACTTGGTCACCTGGCTGTAGTGGACGAGAAACAGCCTCTTTATCATAGTGTCTTTTCATGCTCCTCTGTGAGGAAGACAAAGCTTCCTTTGCGAGAGCACAAGCTTGGTGTAGGCGCTCACGAAAGCGACTAACGTAGTCCAACACATTCTCATCTCTGGTACACAACTCTTGGGACAAGAACTGTTCTTTAAGGACTGTCATTGGTCCTCTCACTGTGTGACCAAACACCAGTTCAGCCGGGCTGAAACCTAGGGACTCCTGCACAGTTTCACGAGCAGCAAACAAAACTAGAGGAACTCCCTCATCCCAATCTTTCTCAGATTCCAAACAATATTTACGTAGCATAGACTTCAGTGTCTGATGCCATCTTTCAAGTGCACCCTGAGACTCTGGGTGATAGGCGCTTGACACACGGTGCATAATTGACAAGGATTTTAACACCTGCCTGAAGAGCTTGGATAGGAAATTGGTTCCTTGATTGCTTTGTACCACCCTAGGTAACCCGAATGTCGTGAAGAATTTTATTAAGGCTTTACTCACTACCGGGGCTGTAATCCTTCTCAGAGGAATGGCCTCGGGGTATCTTGTAGCCATACACATTATCGTTAACAAAAACTGGTTACCCGATTTTGTCTTCGGTAACGGTCCGACACAATCAACCACCACATGCTCGAATGGTTCACCTATGACAGGTATGGGACAAAGAGGAGCGGGAGGAATAACCTGATTTGGTTTTCCTGTTATCTGACATGTGGCATGTCCGACAGAACTGAGCCACATCTTGTTTTAAACCCGGCCAAAAGAAATGTCGAAGGATCCGATCATAAGTTTTTGTGATTCCTAAATGACCAGACCACTGGTGATCATGAGCAAGGGATAACACATTTTGTCAAAAGGCTGTAGGAATCACTATTTGGTAAACAGCATTCCAATCTCCATCCGCGTCAACATGGGATTTCCATTTACGCATGAGGAGATTACCATCAATGAAGTAAGCCACATTCTTCTTCACATCTTCCAATGAGACAACACTAGAAAAACATTTAGCAAGCTTGTTGTCAACCTTTTGGTTAGCAATCAGCTGCTCACGAGTGACTGGTAACTGTATTGCATCAGCAATAAGTTCAACGTTCTTTGATTCTTTCCTGGGCTGTTTGTCAGAGGTGATCAGCTTCTCAGAGGTATCACACAATCCATCTTCTTGATCAACCTCTTTGAACAGTACAGTGTTCGACAAATCTATCTCGTCACCCTCTTGTAGTGCCTGAGCACGAGTGACAGCACAAGCGGGGAACACATGTGGATAACTCTGTGCCAGCTCATTAGAGAGAGAGTGGTCACTTTTATCCAATACTTCCAATACGGGTACTACCTTTCCTCCGGCAATATCGTTACCCATTATAAAGGTCACACCTTTCACTGGCAACATAGGACGTACCCAGACTCTGAATATTCCACTGATTAACTCAGAGCGTACTTTCACAAAGTGCAATGGCACTGTGACAAAACCCATTTCAATACCCTGCACTAACACACTGGAACCACAGTATGTATCGTCAGATAAGGGCAACACATCAGACAATATAAACGACTGCGCCGCACCAGTATCACTAAGGATTTTAACCGGTCGTTGAGACGCTTCGTCATTCGTTAGGGACACAAACCCCTCGAAAATGAATGGTTCATAACGGCGGTCGGGGACTGGGTCTTTCAAACTACAGTTACCCTGAGGCACCTGTTTTGTTGCCGACCTCTTAACCATACGAATTAGAGCAACACCTTTTGGTGGCTTGGCACGAAGAGGCATCCCTTGTTTGTGATTAAGCAGGAAGCAATCATTAATCATATGTCCTACTTTATGACAATAGAAACATGGACGCTCATTCTTCTGGCGTGCTTGACATACTACTGCTGGCCGACTAGGGCTAAAGGTAGGAAACTCAGTGGCTCTACTCTCGGTTTGAGCCGAAAACACACTCTTGTGCGTCAACACAAACTCGTCTGCCAACACAGACGCTTCTGCCAGACAGGATACTTTCTGTTCGTTTAGGTAAACTACAATGCATTTGGGTAAGCAATTTTTAAACTCTTCCAACAAGATTAACTCCCGGAGAGAGTTGAAATCAGTTACCTTACTAGCAGCATGCCATTTATCAAACAGATTTCCCTTGTCTCTAGCAAATTCCACATAAGTCTTACGAGAAGACTTTCTATGAGACCTAAATCTCTGTCGGTATGCCTCAGGCACAAGCTCATAGGCCCGAAGAACAGTAGCTTTGACCACTTCGTAATTCAAACTGTCCTCCAGAGGTAACGCTGACAAAACCTCTTGGGCTTTACCAGTTAATTTACACTGAAGTAATAGGCACCATACCTCTTCAGGCCATTTCAATGCTACAGCTATACGCTCAAATACACAAAAATAGGAGTCAACCTCTGACTCTCTGAACAAAGGTACTAAGGCAATCTGCCTACTAATGTCAAACGTGTTTGAGGACACAGCAGGTGAGGACGGCTCACAAACAGGCACAGTAGGACCGGAGGCTAGCCTCGCTGTCTCTGCCTCCAGTTCCATCTGGCGCATTTTGAACTCCCAACTGCCTTTGTTCTCTGTCTGCCTCAATTTTACACATCGCCAAATGCCGTTGTTCTCGTTCTTTTTCTGCCTCTATTTTACACATCTCCAACTGGAGAGTCTCTCGCCTAATTTTGGCTCTCTCTTCCACCTCCAGTTGGAACTGTGCTAAACGGACATCCCTCCTGGCATCACCATTTGACAGTGGGGAGAGTGGATCAAAACGGGACAATGTGGCTGGTGTTTTAGCCTCTCCCTCATTATCAGACACCAATGGGCTTACAGGAGCAGCAACATCCCCTACAGGGGAAGTAGGCTAAGGCAGCGGTAACACAAGCACCTGCTCTTCCAACAATACATTTAATACTAGCCGTTTAACCTCCGCCTTAACTAAACTCTGCAGAATCGATACTGAATAATGGTCAGCCAAGGTCATTAAATCAACTCTACGACATTTGTCAAAAACCTCCCACAAAGGGTTATCCAAAAAGGATCTCAAATCAAAAGTAGTCATTTTACACTACTTCACAAGTGCCAAAGAAAATAGCAAACACTAATGCTACTTCAGCTATGACGCTCAACACTGAACTATACCACTACAACAATCTACATGAGCGGCATGGGTGTCAGTTCTGACAGATCCCGGACGAGCCCGCACTTATGTTACGAATCCCTTTTGGCCCGACAGTCTAGGGGGGATGGTAATGAGACCCGTAACATAACTCATGCAAATTATTATTGTGACAAAGGAAAAGTGTGCACGAAATAACCACGACAACAGAAATCTACCATCAAACTCTAGGTTTATTTATAAACACACGGTAATGGGGGGAGAAGGAAAAGGGGCTGAGCTGGACCCAAGAAAATAAACAATAAATATACAAAAACACACCCCTAAGCTAGACTAGCCTACTTTAACAACAACTAACTAACTAACCAAAAATACAGTGGGTGGTCCGCCCAGTTCTAACTAGTGTATTTAACAAAGTTCACCTATGGGAAGTGTATGCCCATAGGCGACTTGTCTTGGTTTCCCACGAGCAACAAACAAACACCATAACCAAAAACAATACTCACAGGTGATGACAAAGTGCTATGAGGTGCTTAAACAAAAGAGAGGTTAAGACATAAAGCGAGAGTGAAACACAGAGACCTACAGACATGGCATTTACAGAGAGATTGAGCTGAGCTCTAGAACAAACGATGGGGTTTTTAAACCATGGGGAAGGAACTGTGATAGGTCAGGAAATAGGAGGAGGTGTGTCTTCTGATTGATGATTGATTGTTGACTGATTGGGGAGTGATGATTATCACCTGTGAGGGGAGAAGGAGAGAAAAGAAACACACACACAGGATACACACACACACAGGATAACTGTATCCGTAACAGAGCATATTAATATGTGGGATAATGAGGCCCTGGCTAAAAGTTTTGTAAAAGCAAGCAAACAAACTCAAGAAATCAATGGTACTTTAAGTAATTTGTCATAAGGATTTTATTGTTTTACATTCTGCCTATAGTCAAAACAAACCAGGCTACCAGCACAGCTCAACTCGGATCCACTCAGCTCAGCCCGGTTTGGTTTAGCTCTGCTCAGTAGGGTGAAAAGGTTAAAACTCTATTATCCATGGTGTGATATAATCTGATGAAAGAGTCAGAGAGATTATTATCTTCCCCACTCTGTCTCAATTTCTGATGTAGCCCATCAGACCTTTTTTGATTTTTTAAACGTTTTATTTCACCTTTATTTAACCAGGACCTGGCCAAGATAAAGCAACACAGAGTTACACATGGAATAAACAAAAGTACAGTCAATAACAATAGAAAAAATCTATATACAGTGTGTACAAGTAAGGAGTAAGGAGGTAAAGCAATAAATAGGCCATTGTAGCGAGGTAATTACAATTCAGCAAGTTAACACTGGCGTGATAAATGTGCAGATGATGTGCAAGTAGAAATGCTGGTGTGCAAAGGAGCAAAAAAAGTAAATTAAAACAATATGGGGATGAGGTAGGTAGGTGGATGGGCTATTTACAGATGGGCTATGTACAGCTGCAGTGATCGGTGAGCTGCTAAGATAGCTGAGTTAGTGAAGGGGAACAGAAGTCTCCAACTTCAGTGATTTTTGCAATTCGTTCCAGTCATTGGCAGCAGAGAACTGGAAGGAAAGGAGGCCAAAGGAGGAGTTGGCTCTTTTAAATATACCTGCTGGAGTATGTGCTACGGGTGGGTGCTGCTATGGTGACCAGTGAGCTGAGATAAGGCGGGGATTTACCTAGCAAAGACTTACAGATGACCTGGAGCCAGTGGGTTTGGCGACGAATATGAAGCGAGGGCCAGCCAACGAGAGAATACAGGTCGCAGTGGTGGGTAGTATATGGGGCTTTGGTGACAAAACGGATGGCACTGTGATAGACTACATCCAATTTGTTGAGTAGAGTGTTGGAGGCTATTTTGTAAATGACATCGCCAAAGTCAAGGATCGGCAGGATAATCAGTTCCAAGAGGATAAGATGGGCAGCATGAGTGAAGGAGGCTTTTTTTTTAGAAATAGGAAGCCAATTCTAGATTTAATTTTGGATTGAAGATGCTTAATATGAGTCTGGAAGTAGAGTTTACAGTTTAGCCAGACACCTAGGTATTTGTAGTTGTCCACATATTCTAAGTCACCATTTGTCATCATGACACCATTGCACACCCTTGGCATTCTCTCAACCAGCTTCATGAAGTAGTCACCTGGAATGCTTTTCCAACATTCTTAAAGGAGTTCCCGCACTTGTTGGCTGCTTTTACTTGACTTTGAGGTGCTATTCATCCCAAACCATCTCAATTGGGGATGTTGGGTGATTGTGGATGCCAGGTCATCTGATGCAGCACTCTAGCATTCTCCTTCTTGGTGAAATATCCCTTACACTGCCTGGAGGTGTGTTTTGGGTCATTGTCCTGTTGGAAAACATATGATAGTCGCACTAAGCGCAAACCAGATATGATGGCGTATTGCTGCATAATGCTGTGGTAGCCATGCTGATAAAGTGTGCCTTGAATTCTACAGTGTCACCAGCAAAGCACCCCCACACCATAACAAACTCCTCCTCCATGCTTCAAGGTGGGAACCACACATGCGGAGATCATCCGTTCACCTACCCTGTGTCTCACAAAGACAATTGCAGTTGAAACCAAAAATCTGACATTTGGACTCATACTAAAGGACAGATTTCCAATGGTCTAATGTCTGTTGCTCATGTCTCTTGGCCCAGGCAAGTATCTTCTTATTGGTGTCCTTTCGTAGTGGTTTCTTTGCAGCAATTCGACCATGAAAGCCTGATTCATGCAGTCTCTGAACAGTTGATGTTGAGGTGTCTGTAACTTGAACTCTGTGAAGCATGTATTTGTGCTGCAATCTGAGGTGCAGTTAATTGACCATTTCTGAGGCTGGTAACTCTAATGAACTTATCCTCTGCAGCAGAGGTAACTCTGTGTATTCCTTTCCTGTGGCGGTCCTCATGAGAGCCAGTTTCATCATAGTGCTTGATGATTTTTGCGACTGCACTTGAAGAAACTTTCAAAGTTCTTGAATGTTTGTCTTAAAGAAATGATGGACTGTCATTTCTCTTTGCTTATTTGAGCTGTTCTTGCCATAATATGGTCTTGGTCTTTAACCAAATAGGGCTATCTTCTGTATACCACCCCTACCTTGTCACAAAACAACTGATTGGCTCAAACGCATTAAGAAGGAAATATATTTAAACAAATTAACTTCAAACAAGGCACACTTGTTAATTGAAAAGTATAGTGACTACCTCAGTAAGCTGGTTGAGAGAATGCCAAGATTGTGCAAAGCTGTTATCAAGGAAAAGGGTGGTTACTTTGAATAATCTCAAATATAAAACATATTTTGAATTGTTTAACACTTTTTTGGCTACTACATGATTCCATACGCTATTATTCTACAATGTAGACAATAGTATAAATAAAGAAAAACCCTTGAATGAGTAGGTGTGTCCAAACGTTTGACTGGCACTGTATATATACATATTTAATATATATAAACTCAGCAAAAAAAGAAACGTCCTCTCACTGTCAACTGCGTTTTTCTCAGCAAACTTAACATGTTTAAATATTTGTATGAACATAACAAGATTCAATACCTGAGACATAAACTGAACAAGTTCCACAGACATGTGACGAACAGAAATTGAATAATGTGCCCCTGATTAAAGGAGCGTCAAAATAAAAAAGGGTGTGGCCACCAGCTGCATTAAGTACTGCAGTGCATCTCCTCCTCATGGACTGCGCCAGATTTACCAGTTCTTGCTGTGAGATGTTACCCCACTCTTCCACCAATGCACCTGCAAGTTCCCAGACAATTCTGGGGGGAATGGCCCTAGCCCTCACCCTCCGATCCATCAGGTCCCAGACATGCTCAATGGGATTGAGACCCGAGCTCTTCGCTGGCCATGGCAGAATACTGACATTCCTGTCTTGCAGGAAATCACGCACAGAACGAGCAGTATGGCTGGTGGCATTGTCATGCTGGAGGGTCATGTCAGGATGAGCCTGCAGGATGGGTACCACATGAGGGAGGAGGATGTCTTCCCTGTAACGCACACAGTTTATGTTTGCCTGCAATGACAGCAATCTCAGTCCGATGATGCTGTGACACATCACCCGAGACCATGACAAACCCTCCACCTCCAAATCAATCCCTCTCCAGAGTACAGTCTTCGGTGTAACGCTCATTCCTTCGACAATAAATGCAAATTTCGACAATCACTCCCGGTGAGACAAAACCGCGACTCGTCAGTGAATAGCACTTTTTGCCAGTCCTGTCTGCTACAGCGACGGTGGGTTTGTGCCCATAGGCAACGTTGTTTGCGGTGATGTCTGGTGAGGACCTGCCTTACAACAGGCCTACAAGCCCTCAGTCCAGCCTCTCTCAGCCTATTGCGGACAGTCTGAGCACTGATGGAGGGATTGTGCGTTCCTGTTGTTACTCGGGCAGTTGTTGTTGCCATCCTGTACCTGTCCCGCAGGTGTGATGTTCGAATGTACCGATCCTGTGCAGGTGTTGTTACACGTGGTCTACCACTGCGAGGACGATCATCTGTCCACCCTGTCTCCCTGTAGCGCTTAGGCGTCTCACAGTACGGACATTGCAGTTTATTGCCCTGGCCACATCTGCAGTCCTCATGCCTCCTTGCAGCATGCCTAAGGTATGTTCACGTAGATGAGCAGGGACCCTGGGAATCTTTCTTTGGGTGTTTTTCAGAGTCAGTAGAAAGGCCTCTTTAGTGTCCTACGTTTTCAAAACTGTGACCTTAATTGCCTACCTTCTGTAAGCTGTTAGTGTCTTAACGACCATTCCACAGGTGCATGTTCATTAATTGTTTATGGTTCATTGAACAAGCATGGGAAACAGTGTTTAAATCTTCACAATGAAGATCTGTGAAGTTGTTAGGATTTTTACAAATTATCTTTGAATGACAGAGTCCTGAAAAAGGGACGTTTCTTTTTTTGCTGAGTTAAAACAATTTTTACTCTTTCCAACCTAAATTAGTGGTGAGAGAAAGGATGGAGAATTTTAGATTTTAAGGACTTGCCATTTAAGTAAATGTAATATCTTTAGGCTGACCCCTCCCCCAGTAAAAACACCTGCTTTACTGTGTAGTAGTATTTGGGCTGGAGAAATCAAACCTGATATCTTGGAGTCCAACCAAAGAGTGTCTTTGTCGACAACACCAAAACTACTACAGTGCCTTCGGAAAGTACTCAGACCCCTAGACTTTTTCCACATTTTGTTATGTTACAGCCTTATTCTGAAATGTAATCAATATATATTTTCCTCATCAATATACACACAATACCTCATAATGACAAATAAAAAAGGCCCTGCCGCTGAAAAACATCCCCACAGCATGATGCTGCCACCACAATGATTCACCGTAGGGAAGGTGCCAGATTTCCTCCAGACATGACGCTTTGGATTCAGACCAAAGAGTTCAATCTTCGTTTCATCAGACCAGAGCATATTTTTCTCATGGTCTGAGAGTCTTTAGGTGCTCCAAGCAGGCTGTCATGTGCCTTTTACAGAGGAGTGTCTTCCATCTGGCCACTCTACCATAAAGGCCTGATTGATGGAGTGGTGCAGAGATGGTTGTCCTTCTGGAAGTTTCTCCCATCTCCACAGAAGAACTCTAGAGCTCTGTCAGGGTGACCATCGGGTTCTTGGTCATCTCCCTGACCAAGGCATTCTCCCCCCAATTGCTCAATTTGGCCCGGGCAGGCAGCTCTAGGAAGAGTCTTGGTTTTTCCAAACATCTTCCATTTAAGAATGATATAGGCCAATGTATTCTTGGGGACCTTGAATGCTGCAGAACTTTTTTGGTACTCTTCTCCAGATCTGTGCCTCGATACATTCTTGTCTCAGAGCTCTATGAACAATTCCCTCGACCTCATGGCTTGGTTTTTGATCTGACATGCACTGTCAACTGTGGGATCTTATATAGACAGGCGTGTGCCTTTCCAAATCATGTTCAATCAATTTAATTTACCACAGGTGGCCTCCAATAAAGTTGTGGATTCATCTTAAGGATGATCAATGGAAACAGGATGCACCTGAGCTTATGTAAATAAGGTATTTCTGGTTTTAATACATTTGCAAAAAAAATTTTTGCTGTGTTATTATGGTGTATTGTGTGTAGATTGCTGAGAAGAAAAAAAATATTTAATCAATTTGATCAAAAGGCTGTAACGTAACAAAAGGTGAAAGAATTCAAGAGGTCTGAATACTTTCCGAAGGCACTGTATGTCCTGATGCCTCCTAAACACCTTTAACGGAACACTATCTGTCCTTGCCCTCTGTCCCCTTACAGTACCTATGCTTAATCATTGATATCCCATCATGGTATAGTTAGATTATTTAATGTATTGGGGTAGGATGTAAGACACAGGTGACCGCAGGCTCTATCTAAACCCACCAGCTGTGTCCCAGTTAGCGAACGGAGCCTGCGAAGGCAAGAATTTAGTTCATGGTGTTTAAAATTAGCTTCAGCATCTATCATTTCCGCCGGCTGAATGGGTTTGTGTCAGGCACAGGCAATTTGTCAATGCGCGTCTGTCTGTCCCGCCTCAATGTGCCATCAGTCAAGCACGCCTTCTGTCACCGGGACAGAGAGAGCACCCGCGGGGGGAGAAATATTGCTGCGGGACACACACCCCAAGCACTCCAGGAGTTACATCCGCACATGCTCAATGGGGAAATCGAGAGAATAAACAACAATAAAAACACAAGAGTCACTGCACTTGGACTGATTGACTCAGTCTTTGTCTCTCTCTCTCTCTCTCTCTCTCTCTCTCTCTCTCTCTCTCTCTCTCTCTCTCTCTTTCTATAGGAATGATTGGGGAATTAATTATTTAAGAATCATTAGAGGACGATTTCTCTAAGAATGTTTGGGGCCTGAATTCTTTAAGAATGATTGGGGGATGAATTATTTCAGCCAAATCGGGGGATAAATTCTTGAAGAATTATCATTTTTTCAGAGGGCCAAGAGAACATTATATTTGTTGACTTAAGGTACAACAACTGTGGCCAATGGTAAAAGTAATCTAGCATTAAATCAATTATTGTTTAAATAATCCAAATTAATTTGTCAAGTAATTTTCTCAGTCAAAATGCCGGCATGGTGAGTTATAGGGGCTGTCTTTCTTATTTTGTGTTGTATTTTGTTTTGACAAAAATCATAAAATCAAAGTTGTCAGGGGAAATATATAATTATTTCAAACAAAGATATCTACATACTGTATATTTCAGGATGTTGAAATAATCAGAATTCATGCAAACATTTTTTTTTTAACATAGCTTGTCCCAAAAAAAGTGGTCTCTTAGCACAACTAAGTTGACCCACAGGAAAGGATTTTTTTATTTATTTTACCTTTATTTAACTAGGTAAGTCAGTTAAGAACAAATTCTTAATTTCAATGACAGCCTAGGAACAGTGGAACACTACCTTTTTCAAATCATGTCAATCTTTATTTCCCAAACACAATTCAACACAATCACAATTGTTTTTTTCTCTTTTAATGATTTGAAACATCTTTTAACACAGGCTTAACGCCTAATAAACATTTTGTACTTTTTTCAACACTTTTAGGTCAGGCCTTGTAGTTACCTGATATCCCAGCAATAATGCCTTGATTTACACCAGGGAAGAAAACACTTCAATTTTCTCAACTTGCCATTGGCTAAACCATTGGCTCAACTTACCCCACTCTACCCTCTGATTTGTTTCATATTTAACAAAAGTGGGGGAATAGGACTGGAAATGACTGAAATCCTTTCTAAATATATTAACAATCAAATTATTAACGACTTACTATAATATTTCACCTTTCAATAATTTTTAGTGACAATATACATTTCTACAAAATTATTTAATATTTGTTAATGTTGAGAAATACATCTGAGAATATCACAGCGAGATTAAAACCATGATAGCTGCAATCGCTAGTCTGTCCCCTTTAATAGGCTGTTACCAAGCCTGGGTTCAGTCACTCAATATACACCCAAATGTCAGTCGGAAACCAGCCCAGAACCACTCAGTTCCCTAAATAGGGGACTTAACATCTAAGAGGTTTTTAAGCCAAGAAGCAGCTCTAACATCTCCATTAATCATTATATTTACAGGGTCAAGGTCTGAGAGGAGGAGAAGAGCTAAAGTACAGTAGTATCGCTGCAGCGCTGCAGAACAGGAGCACAACTGGCAGACAAGGCTATTATTTAGCGGATGTAGCTTCAGAAACTGTAACCCCAGAGTAGTCCACTTTGACCTAATAAATATGGCCAGAACTCAACAATACATTTTTGTTTCATTGCATAACCAGTCACAAGTAAGTTATGATAGATTTCAATATTCACAATTACAAATGGAATATTATATCATAAGTTGTCCACGCAGTAGAAATACTTTCACCTCTTTCGCACTGTTCATGTTTGACATTTAATAGAGATACAGTATAAATACAAAAGTATGAGGACTCCCCTTCAAATTAGTTGATTCAGCTATTTCAGCCACACCCATTGCTGAAAGGTGTATACAATTGAGCACACAGACATGCAATCGCCATAGACAAACATTGGCAGTAGAATGGCCTTACTGAAGAGCTCAGTGACTTTTAACATGGCACTGTCATAGGAATGCCACCTTTCAAAAAAGTCAGTTTGTCAAATTTCTGCCAGAGCTGCTCCAGTCAAATGTAAGTGCTGCTATTGTGAAGCGGAAATGTCTAGGAAGTGGTAGGCCACACAAGCTCAAAGAATGGGTCCGAGTTTCAAACTGAGTGAACAACACTCACTACCAAGTTCCAAACTGCCTCTAGAAGGAACGTCAGCACAATAACTGTTCGTCGGCAGCTTCATGAAATGGGTTTCCATGGCCAAGTAACCTCACAAGCGTCAGCTGGAGTGGTGTAAAGCTCGCCGCCATTGAAATCTAGAGCAGTGGAAACGTGTTTGCTGGAGTGATGAATCATGCTTCACCATCTGGAAGTCCAACAGACGAATCCTAATTTGGCAGATGCCAGGAGAACGCTACCTGCCTCCATGCATAGTGCCAACTGTAAAGTTTGGTGGAGGAGGAATACGGATCTGGGGCTGTTTTACATGGTTCAGGCTAGGCCCCTTGGCTAGGTTCCAGTGAGGGAAATCTTATAATAATAATAATAATATATGCCATTTAGCAGACGCTTTTATCCAAAGCGACTTACAGTCATGTGTGCATACATTCTACATATGGGTGGTCCTGGGAATCGAACCCACTACCCTGGCGTTACAAGCGCCATGCTCTACCAACTGAGCTACAGAAGGACACTCGGATGCCATCGATCCCGACAAACCATTTCTGTATGGACCTCGCTTTGTGCACGGGGGCATTGTCATGCTGAAACAGAAAAGGCCATTCCCCAAACTGTTGCCACAAAGATAGAATCACATAATTGTCTAGAATTACTTTGTATGACACTCTAAACGATTATGTGATTCAAACTTTGTGGCAACAGTTTGGGGAAAGGTCTTTCCTGTTTCAGCATGACAATGCCCCTGTGCACAAAGCGAGGTACATAAGAAAGTGGTGTAGAGATCAGTGTGGAAAACGTGACTGACCTGCACAGAGCCCTGACCTCAACCCCATCAAACATCTTTGAAATGAATTGAAACTCAGACTGCGAGCCTGGCCTAATCGCCCAACATCAGTGCCCAACCTCACTAATGCTCTTGTGGTTGGATGGAAGCAATTAGCTGCTGCCAAGGCAGTCCAGCTAAATTAAGGCAGTTATACCATTTTAAAAACATTACAGTACATTCAGAATTACAGAATTCACAACACACTAAGTGTGCGTCCTTAGGCCCATAATCCACTACCACATACATAGTGTGTATGTTATTATGTGTGTATGCATGTGTATGTGCCTATGTTTGTGTTGCTTCACAGTCCCGCTGTTCCATAAGGTGTATCTGGTTTTTAAAATTTGATTCTACTGCTTGCATCAGTTACCTGATGTGGAATAGAGTTCCATGTAGTCATGGCTCTATGTATTACTCTGCACCACCCATAGTCTGTTCTGGACTTGGGGGTTGTGGAGATACCTCTTGTGGCATGTCTTGTGAGGTATGCATAGGTGTCTGAGCTGTGTGCTAGTCGTTTAACCTCTACGGGATCGGTGTCTCTATACTGGGACGATTGTTGCTAATGTGCGTTAATGTGACTAGAGTTTTGTTGTAACAGCCAACTTTCCAGGACATAGACATGTCTTATATGTGCAGAAAGCTCACATTCTTGTTGATCTAAAAAATGCCATGCTGTTGTTTGAGGAGAGTGCACAACAACAAACGTTTATCACGGCAACTGGTTTGATACATTCAGCTCTGAAGGTAAATAATGTGCTTACATTCAGTAATCTAGCCCTGACTTATCATCCTGAGGATCCCAGAGATAAAATGTAGCATAGTTTTGTTTGATAAAATCCCTTTTTATTTTCAAATGTAGGAACTGGGTTCTACAGTTTGAACCCCTGCTAATTCTAATAATAATGGAATTGGTGCAAACGTTATATTGTCGGAAAGAGAGGTTTGAGTTGCAGTCACTATAATAAATGGTATGTCTCTAGCATAAACACACAGCTATTCAATATTCAAAATGATGTCACCGTATGATGCACGGGAGCGTCAATATTCTAGGGGGTCAACTTAATCCTGGGCAAAAAAGCATTGGTGGTTAGTCCAGAATAAGGCTTAATATGTATCCGGGAAACCGCTCTCAAATCTCTACTGTTTTCGGTATTGAATTTAAAAAATAAATTGTTGTCAAATTACATTTTTATCAAATGAGGTAAATGGAAAATTACCTTAATTAGCATAAATATTCAAATCAATAGCTGTTGGCAGTGCAATTCACCCAACATGCAGGACCTTGGCCTCATTTGCATACAGAAGGTTGTTAAGAATTCCCAAGGTACCTTATTAAATTAACTATGCTGATTATTATTATCAGCCAGTCATCCAGACCAAAGGACAGATTTCCAGCGGTCTAATGTCCATTGCTCGTGTTTCTTGGCCCAAGCAACTTCTTATTGGTGTCCTTTAGCATTGGTTTCTTTGCAGCAATTCGACCATGAAAGCCCGATTCACAGTCTACTCTGAACAGTTGATGTTGAGATGTGTCTGTTACTTGAACTCTGTGAAGCATGTATTTGGGCTGCAATCTGAGGTGCAGTTAATTGCCCATTTCTGAGGCTGTTAACTCTAATGAATTTATATTCTGGAGCAGAGGTAACTCTGGATCTTCCATTCCTGTGGCTTATTTGAGCAGTTCTTTCCATAATATGGACTTGTTATTTTACCAAATACGGCTATCTTCTGTATACATTATTTGTTTATCCTTTATTTAACTAGGCAAGTCAGTTAAGAACAAATTCTTATTTACAATGACGGCCTACTGGGGTCAAACCCAGACGACGCTGGGCCAATTGTGAGTTGCCCTATGAGACTCCCAATCACGGAGTATACACCCAAAACAAATTCAAACTCTTGATTTATACAGTACATACACTGAACAAAAATATAAATGCAACATGTAAAGTGTTGGTCCCGTGTTTCATGAACTGAAATTAAAGATCCCATAAATGTTGTGATACAGCCTGGATTTGAACCAGGATGTTTGTAGTAATGCCTCAAGCACTGAGATGCATTGCCTTAGACCACTGCGCCACTTGTCACAACACAACTGACTGGCTCAAATGCATTAAGAGGGAAAGAAATTCCACATATATACTTTTAGCAAGGCACACCCATTATTTGAAATTCATTCCAGTGAAATTCATTCCCAATGAAGCTGGTTGAGAGTATGCCACGGTTGTGCAAAGCTGTCATCAAGGCAAAGGGTGGCTACTTTGAAGAATCTCAAATATAAAATGTATGTTGATCTGTTTAACACTTTTTTGGTTACCCACATGATTCCATATATGTTATTTCATAGTTTTTTCATCATTACTAATCTACAAGGTAGAAAATACTCAAAATAAAGAAAACCCTTCAATGAGTAGGTGTTTCCAAACTTTTGACTGGTACTGTGTATATATATATATATATACTGTATATAAAATATACATTTTTTGCAGTATTACTTTGGTGCCTTATTGCAAACAGGATGAATGTTTTGGAATATTTTTTATTCTGTACAAGGTTTTTTTTCTTTTCACTCTGTCAATTAGGTTCGTTTTGTGGAGTAACTACAATGTTGTTGATTGATCCTCAGTTTTCTCCTAACACAGCCATTAAACTCCTTAACTGTTCTAAAGACACTATCGGCCTCATTGTGAAATCCTTGAGTGCTTTCCTTTCTCTCTGGCAACTGAGTTAGGACGGACGCCTCCACCTTTGATAAACCAATGCAAAGTGGAATTAATAACTTTACCATATTCAAAGGGATATTCAATGTCTGCTTTTTTTTTAAATTAAAAATTTACAAATAGGTGCCGTTCTTGGAAAACCTCCCAAGTCTCTGTGTTTGAAATTCACTGCTTGACTGAGTAATTCAAAATCATATGAATATTATCCAAATGCATCAGAATCTCTCATGGCGTCACGTTGAAAACAAATTACTATCCAGTCTTCTGATTATCTTGAAGAATGATATATTTAAAAAATATATATCTATATTTTTCAGGCCAGTTAGTACACACTAGCAACATGCATAACCACCAAACCAGACAGTCAAATTCAGGGCAGCTATGACAACTCAAGGCGAGGACAAATCACCTTAAATCTATAAATCTACAGTTTTATATAGAGCCATAGCAGAAGAGAACTCTTTACCAATCCATATTTATCAGGCAAAAAGTAAATCCACCTACAAGAAAAAGAACATCTAACATGACAGACCATATTAGATTTGTTTTATTTCATTTAATTAGGTATAAATCATTTTTTTAAATGATGGCCTACCCCAGCCAAACCTGTGCCAATTGTGCACCCCCCTCCCAATCACAGGACTCCCAACACAGCCAGGATTCAAACCAGGGATTGTAGTGACACCACTTGCACTGAGATGCAGTGCCTTAGACAGCTGTGACACTCAAGAGTATGACTGGACAGGAAATAGAAGAAACAACTGCATGTTTAATGTTTTTCCTGTCAGGTATTTTAATTGTCTGTACTGTCTGCTTGTTGAATGTTTGTGGTTGTTTGTAATGTCTTGTTAATTGGTGTTGGACCCCAGGAAGATTAGCTAGCATTACGGCGCTAACTAATGGGGAACTTAATAAACATAAAATTAAAAAATAACATCAGTTATCTGACAAGTGCGCAATTACAATGATCATTTACTGTAACATGGTCAAACCGCGTTCCAGCTGGTGTCTATTCCACAAGTTACCACCAGCTAAATCTATGACGTTAAAATTCCTATTTCTCTGTTCCATCTGACTGCACAATCCACTGTCTCATCAGCCCAGCCAAGCAATTTATAAACTTAATATCCACTAAAAGCATCTTGACATTCTCACATTTCTTTAAGACTAACATTTATATTTCAAAAGTGGAGATTTGTATAAACCTTGCTATCTGTCTCTGACATTTCAAATCAAATGTTTTTTGTCACATGCGGCGAGTATAACAGGTGTAGACCTTACAATGAAATGCTTACTTACCCTTAACCAGCAATGCAGTTCAAGAAATATAAAATATTTACTAAATAAACTAAAGTAAAAAAATAAATAAAAGTAACACAATAAAATAACAATAACGAGGCTATACACATGGGGTACCAAGTAAATGTGCGGGGATACAGGTTAGTCAAATATAATTTGTACATGTAGGTAGGGGTAAAGTGACTATGCATAGATAAAACAGTGAGTAGCAGCAGTGTAAAAACAAAGGAGAGGGGGTCAATTTAAATAGTCCTGGTGGCCATTTGAATAATTGATCAGCAGTCTTATGGTCTGGGGGTAGAAGCTGTAAAGGACCCTTTTGGACCGAGACTTGGCGCTCAGGTACCGCTTCCCATGCAGTAGCAGAGAGAACAGTCTATTAATTGGGCCTTCCTCTGTGGCGCCTTACTGTCGGATGCCGAGCAGTTTCCATACCAGGCGGTGATGCAACCGGTCAAGATGCTCTCGATGGTGCAGCTGTAAAACTTTTTAAGGATCTAGGGACCCATGCCAAATATTTTCAGTCTCCTGAGGGGGAAAAGGTGTTGTTGTGTCCTCTTCATGACTTTCTTGGTGTGTTTGGACCATGATAGTTGATAGTTGGTGATGTGGAGGCCAAGGAACTTGAAACTCTCGCCCCGCTCCGCTATAGCCCTGTTGATGTGGTCCACACTCAGCTCTTTTGTCTTGATCACGTTGATGGAGAGCTTGTTGTCCTGGCACCATACTGCCAGGTCTCTGACCTCCTCCCTATAGGCTGTCTCATCGTTGTCGGTGATCAGGCCTACCACCGTGTGTAGTCAGCACACTTAATGATGGTGTTGGAGGCGTGCTTGGCCACGCAGTTGTGGGTAAACAGGGCATTCAGGAGGGGACTAAGCAAGTGTTGAGGATCAGCTTGGCAGATGTGTTGTTGCCTACCCTTACCACCTGGTGGCGGCCCATAAGGAAGTCCAGGATCCAGTTGCAGAGGGAGGTGTTTAGTCCCAGGGTTGAAGAGGTTGAAAATATTAATGAAGATACTTGCCAGTTGGTCCATGAATGCTCTGAGTACACGTCCTGGTAATCCATCTGGCCCTGTGGCCTTGTGAATGTTGACCTGTTTAAAGGTCTTGCTCACATTGGCTACAGAGAGCGTGATCACACAGTCGTCCGAAACATCTGGTGCTCTCATGCATACTTCAGGCATTTAGCTCATCTGGCAGACTTGCGTCACTGGGCAGCTCACGGCTGGGTTTCCCTTTGTAGTCTGTAATAGTTTTCATGCCCTGCCACATCCGACGAGCATCAGAGACGGTGCGTTAGAATTCAATATTAGTTCTGTATTGACACTTTGCCTGTTTGATGGTTCGTCGGAGGGCATAGCAGGATTTCTTATAAGCGTCCGGATTAGTGTCCCACTCCTTGAAAGCGGCAGCTGTAGCCTTCTTTTGTGGATGTTGCATGTAATCCATGGCTTCTGGTTGCACTGATGAAGCCAGTGACTGATGTGGTATATTTCTCAATGGTATTGGATCCAAGAACATATTTCAATCTGTGTGAGCAAAACAGTCCTGTAGTGTACCATCCATGTCATCTGACCACTTCCGTATTGAGCGAAACACTGGTACTTCCTGCTTTAGTTTTTGCTCATAAGCAGGAGGATAGAATTATGGTCAGCTGTAGTGCAAAGGAGAACATTGTATTTGTCACTGTGTGTGGAGTAAAGGTGGTCTAGAGTTTTTTTCCCTGTGGTTGCACATGTGACATGCTGGTAGAAATTAGTTCAAATGGATTTAAGTTTGCCTGCAGTCCCCAACCACTAGGAACGCCACTTCTGGATTGCCATTTTCTTGTTTGCTTATGGCTTTATACAGCTCGTTGAGTGCGGTTTTAGTGCCAGCATCGGTTTATGGTGGTAAATAGACGGCTACGAATAATATAGATGAGAACTTTCTCGGTAGACAGCGTGGTCTACAGTTTATCATGAGGTACTCTACCTCAGGTGAGCAATACCTTGAGAATTATTTAATATTAGACATCATGCACCAGCTGTTAGACACCCCCCCAGCCGCCCCTTGTCTTACCAAACATAGCTGCTCTGTCCTGCCAATGCACGGAAAACCCAGCCAGCTCTATATTATCCGTGTCGTCATTCAGCCATGACTTGGTGAAACATAAAATATTACAGTTTTTAATGTCCCGTTGTTAAGGATAGTCTTGATCGTAGATCATCCAGTAATTTCCAGTGATTGCACGCTGGCTAAAATCAAATCAAATGTATTTGTTAGCAGATGTTAATGCGAGTGTAGCGAAATGCTTGTGCTTCTAGTTCCGACAATGCAGTAATAACCAACGAGTAATCTAACCTAACAATTCCAAAACTACTACCATATACACACAAGTGTAAAGGGATAAGAATATGTACATAAAGATATATGAATGAGTGATGGTACAGGCAAGATGCAGTAGATGGTATCGAATACAGTATATACATATGAGATGAGTAATGTAGGGTATGTAAACAAAGTGGCATAGTTTAAAGTGGCTAGTGATACATGTATTACATAAAGTTCAGTAGATGTTAGAGTACAGTATATACATATACATATGAGATGAATAATGTAGGGTATGTAAACATTATATTTAAAGTGGCTAGTGATATATTTTCCATCAATTTCCATCAATTCCCATTATTAAAGTGGCTGGAGTTGAGTCAGTGTGTTGGTAGCAGCCACTCAATGTTAGTGGTGGTGTCACGCCTTGGTCTTAGTATTTTGTGTTTTCTTTATTTATTTGGTCAGGCCAGGGTGTGACATGGGTTATTGTGGTGTGTTTTTGTCTTAGGAGTTTTGTGGGGTGTCTACGTAGTCTATGGCTGCCTGAGGCGGTTCTCAATCAGAGTCAGGTGATTATCGTTGTCTCTGATTGGGAACCATATTTAGAGCAGCCATATTCTGTGAGTGTTTCGGGGGTGATTGTTCCTGTCTTTGGGTTTGCACCAGATAGGGCTGTTTCGGTTTTCATTATTTCATTTCGTTATTTTTGTAGTTTCTGTTTGTATAGTTTTTCCTTTATTAAAATATATCATGAATCATCATCACGCTGCATTTTGGTCTGATCCTTGTTCTACCTCTTCTTCAGAGGAGGAGATAGAAGAGAGCCGTTACAGGTGGCTGTTTAATTAACAGTCTGATGGCCTTGAGATAGAAGCTGTTTTTCAGTCTCTCGGTCCCAGCTTTGATGCACCTGTACTGACCTCGCCTTCTGGATGATAGCGGGGTGAACAGGCAGTGGCTCGGGTGGTTGTTGTCCTTGATGATCTTTATGGCTTTTGGTAACAAGACAAATTAATAGGTTGAATAGGCGCTGCTGCGCCTTCTTCACCACGCTGTCTGTGTGGGTGGACCAATTCAGTTTGTCCGTGATGTGTACGCCGAGGAACTTAAATCTTACTACCCTCTCCACTACTGTCCCATCAATGTGGATAGGGGGGTGCTCCCTCTGCTGTTTCCTGAAGTCCACAATCAGCTCCTTAGTTTTGTTGACGTTGAGTGTGAGGTTATTTTCCTGACACCACACTCCGAGCGCCCTCACCTCCTCCCTGTAGGCTGTCTCGTCGTTGTTGCTAATCAAGCCTATCACTGTAGTGTCATCCGCAAACTTGATGATTGAGTTGGAGGCGTGCGTGGCCACGCAGTCGTGGGTGAACAGGGAGTACAGGAGAGGGCTCAGAACGCACCCTTGTGGGGCCCCAGTGTTGAGGATCAGTGGGGTGGAGATGTTGTTGCCTACCCTCACCACCTAGGAATGGCCCGTCAGCAAGTCCAGTACCCAGTTGCACAGGGCGGGGTCGAGACCCAGGGTCTCGAGCTTGATGACGAGTTTGGAGGGTACTATGGTGTTAAATGCTGAGCTGTAGTCGATGAACAGTATTCTCACATAGGTATTCCTCTTGTCCAGATGGGTTGGGGCAGTGTGCAGTGTGTTTGAGATTGCATCGTCTGTGGACCTATTTGGGCGGTAAGCAAATTGGAGTGGGTCTAGGGTGTCAGGTCGGGTGGAGGTGATATGTTCCTTGACTAGTCTCTCAAAGCACTTCATGATGACGGAAGTGAGTGCTACTGGGCGGTAGTCGTTTAGCTCAGGCTAATAGGACAGAGGGTTGTGGCGTTTACCCACTCGCCGACAAATTCTCACAAGCTACCCCGACCACCGCCCCAAGTATCTCTGTCTTTACTTCACATGAATGGCGGGATTTGGGCCCGGTCTTGGGAAAGCAGGCTATGCTTCGCGTAATATTCATTAAAGAAAGAATCTTTGTCCACTTCAAGGTGAGTAATCACTGTTCTGATGTCCAGAAGCTCTTTTTGGTCATAAGAAACGGGAGCAGCAACATTACGTACAAAATCAGTTACAAACAATGTGAAAAAACAAACAAAATAACACAGTTGGTTAAGAGCCCATAAAACGGCAGCTGTGTTGTTGGCTAGCTTCTCTTAACAACAGTGTCCTGACGAGTGAGCACATTTTCTATGCCTGTGGAAATCTCGCCTCATTAGCTCATTGTTATTGATGTATCCAGAAAACAGCTAAAACAAATGCAAATGTGGCTACTTTGCTATTATTCTGGCTGCACTTTCTGACATGACTGTAAGTTAGCCAAAGTTGGCTAGCTAGCAAGCAAGGGATATGAGCGAATGACCGAGTCGCGTCCATAGATACAGAACCAAAAGCCTGAACGACTGTGTCGCGTCTCTGGCAACCAACCCGATAGAACGAACAATCAGCCAGCTTGGGTAACAACTCTGGATTTGTGTCAGGACTATGTCTGGAAGGATGAAATAGTATGAATAAATTAATCAAAATACTGTTTTAATGCAAATATGTTTAAAATGCCATCAAAGTCTCGGGCCTAACAACACCCGTACCAACCTTCTCCAAACACTGGCTTCTCTGGCACTAACACTTAAATGTGTCACAAGAGGTCAAAATATGTGTCATGACAGGGTTATGACCATATTATAATAGGTTATGTCTACTGTTATGACATATTATGACATGGTTATGATAGAGTCATAACGTGTTATGATGCTGGATGTCAAGTAAAGTGTTACCGAATAGTTATTCAATATTCTGCACAAAAAAATATGTTAATCTTACATATGTAACATTACATTCAAGAAAAATATGTTGCCGAAAGTATCGAAATTAATAGTAGGCACAGGTCTAAAAAACAAGTCCTGTTTTTCACAATGTTATCAACCTAATAAGCCTAGAAAAACAATCCAACACCTGGATAAAACCTTAACAAGCTTAACTTCCTAAAAACCAATGTACGAGGATGAAAGCGAACATCCCTGTGATCAACCCTACTCAACCCCACTCTGTCACCTGTCGCGATAAGGCAACAAGACAGACACCTGTGTGATAACCCTTTAATTGTGCCCTCCCTTGTTTTTATCAGACCTGTCTGTGAGGACCCATACTGGTGGGGGGATTAATCCGTCATGCTGTCAACTTAGGGATTCCGTAGGCATCTAGGACGATGCCTGTTTGGAACAGGACCAGCACACTCATAAGGATGTGTGTAAACTATTCAAACATTGATTGCATTGTATTTATATTATTTATATCACGCAAGTTCATATACTGTACACTGCATCGCTTTTTGTCATGTTTAATGTTTATCATTATGTTTATCATTTATAATTTCCCAAGTTAGGCCAGTCAAGATTAATTCAGGGCCTAATAACGAGGTCTGCTAAATTTGGAAACATCTCACTTCAAGCCCGACAGACATAACCCAACGCCAACTGAAATAAACTCAGCAAAAAAAGAAACGTAACTTCACCAGATCTTCATTGTAAATGGTTTTAACACTGTTTCCCATGCTTGTTCAATGAACCATAAACAATTAATGCACATGCACCTGTGGAACGGTCGTTAAGACAGCTTACAGATGGTAGGCAATTAAGGTCACAGTTATGAAAACTTAGGACACTAAAGAGGCCTTTCTACTGACTCTGAAAAACACCAAAAGAAAGATGCCCAGGGTCCCTGTTCATCTGCGTGAACGTGCCTTAGGCATGCTGCAAGGAGGCATGAGGACTGCAGATGTGGTCAGGGCAATACATTGCAAAGTCCGTACTGTGAGACACCTAAGACAGCGCTACAGGGAGTCAGGGCGGACAGCTGATCATCCTCGCAGTGGCAGACCACGTGTAACAACACCTGCACAGGATCGGTACATCCGAACATCACACCTGCGGGACAGGTACAGGATGGCAACAACAACTGCCCAAGTTGCAACAGGAACACACAATCCCTCCCTCAGTGCTCAGACTGTCCGCAATAGGCTGAGAGAGGCTGGACTGAGGGCTTGTAGGCATGTTGTAAGGCAGGTCCTGACCAGACATCACCGGCAACAACGTTGCCTATGAGTACAAACCCACCGTCGCTGTACCAGACAGGACTGGCAAAAAGTGCTCTTCACTGACGAGTCGCAGTTTTGTCTCACCAGAGACATCCTCCTCCCTCATGTGGTACGCTTCCTGCAGGCTCATCCTGACACTATCCTCCAGGATGACAATGCCACCAGCCATACTGATCATTCTGTGCATGATTTCCTGCAAGACGGGAATGTCAGTGTTCTGCCATGGACAGCGAAAAGCCTGTATCTCAATCTCATTGAGCACATCTGGGACCTGTTGAATCGGAGGGTGAGGGCTATGACCATTCCCCCCAGAAATGTCCGGGAACTTGCAGGTGCTTTGGTGGAAGAGTGGTGTAACATCTCACAGCAAGAACTGGAAAATCTGGTGTAGTCCATGAGGTGGAGATGCACTGCAGCGTTGACCCCCCCTTCATTCAAGGACACAGTCCATTTCTGTTAGTTACATGTCTGTGAAACTTGTTCAGTTCATGTCTCAGTTGTTGAATATTGTTATGTTCATACACATTTTTACACATGTTAAGTTTGCTGAAAATAAACGCAGTTGACAGTGAGAGAACATTTCTTTTTTTGCTGAGTTTATATGTAACCCTGTTATGAAACCCATAATAGTCAATGTCCAAGATTCGGACATTTGTAATTTCATGTAGCATGCTTGTCGGATGCTTGTCATTATCAATAACGAGCAACACAGGATCATGTCTACGACAGAGTTGCAAACCTTCTATCCTTTGGCTTTCGAGTAAGATGAGGCTACCTCTTTCTCTCCATTCAACCTAAATGGAGTGTTCCTCATTACCATCTAAGATGGGCACTAAAGTCAGTCTTTTCAATCACCCAAGGATTTTCTCACAGGCCCGGGGAATCTGCAGCTCATTACTCTGGCTCTTCCTCACACTACTGTAAGGATAATGAAAACACTGGTCATTTTGCATTGAGTTTAGAGCCGCTGCCTCCAGCTGCCCGGGAACAGAGGCCTCACCACAGCAACAGTCAAGAGAAGAAAAGAAGAAGCAGGTCAGCTTTAAATCAAGCAAGCGCTCTGCCTTTTAAGGGAAAAATGCATTTCTGTGCCAAGCTTGCAGCAAAACAAGCCATTATTGTCTCTTCATGTTCAATGCTATTTTATAAAAACTCAGCATTTCACAAAAGCTACCCTGGACTCGCCAGAACAACTAATTGTTCCTTTCAAAGAATGTAGTACAGAATATCTAACAAAGAGCGAGTGGCCATGAGGCCCAGCTTGAGCCCGTGATGGAATTCCATTATAATACCATTACAAAGACGGTTGCAAGAATGCACAAAGGTACCAAATGCCGTGAACCCAGGCAGATGAAAACATGAACATTATGTTACTTTATAATGGACTGATGTTTGGCCACAAAGTGCTCTGTTGTCATGGCATTCTGAAGCCTGTCTTTTAAACCTCCCGAGTGATGCAGCGGTCTAAGGCACTGCACTTCAGTGCTAGAAGCATTGCAAACCCTTGTTAAATTCCAGGTTTTACCACAGCCGGCCGTGAATTGGAGTACCATAGGGCGGCGCACAATTGGCCCAGCGTCGTCTGGGTTAGTGTTTGGCCGGGCTAGGCTATCATTGTAAATAAGAATTTGTTCTTAACTGACTTGCCTAGTTAATAAAATAAAGGTTCAATATAAACATTTACTAAAGCAACAAGGCCCACAGTAACCTACCTCTCAGACATGATGAAGATTGCACTATTATTCCACCACACACACATTTTCCTTTGATTTGGTTAGATGGCACTGTAGCCAGATGGAGCTATAGGGTACAAACAGGCAAGCTACTGAAGACCAAGTTTCTCAAATTAATTTCTACTGTCACGGATCCCCCCGGTACTGTTGCTCATTCTGTTCACCAGTTCTGGAGGTTTACGTCACCGGCTTTCTAGGCTTCACTGAACGGGATTCATTATCATCAACCCCGGACTGTCTTGTCTGATTACACACACCTGGTTCCCATTTCCCCTGATTAGTATGTTATATATGTGCCCTCTGTTCCCGTTGGTTATTGTTCACATGTCCGTTGGTGGTGTGAGTACCGATGCGTTGGTGGTGTGAGTACCGATGCATTGGTGGTGTGAGTACTGATGCGTTGGTGGTGTGAGTACCGATGCGTTGGTGGTGTGAGAACCGATGCGTTGGTGGTGTGAGTACCGATGCGTTGGTGGTGTGAGTACCGATGCGTTGGTGGTGTGAGTACCGATGCGTTGGTGGTGTGAGTACCGATGCGTTGGTGGTGTGAGTACCGATGCGTTGGTGGTGTGAGTACCGATGCGTTGGTGGTGAGAGTACCGATGCGTTGGTGGTGTGAGTACCCGATGTGTTGGTGCAGCTGTTGTGCTGCGTGCTAAGTATATACATTGTGTATTACGGGTATCGTCCTGTGGCGTTCAATGAGGTTTACCCTTTTGTTTGGGCACAGCCCAGTGTGTTTGTATAAGTGTTTGTTTTCATTTAAAAAACAAGTATTATCACATTAACTAAATATGTTACTGTGAATTCATCTAAGTGCAAAATAATACAGTATGTATGTGTTTTGTTTTCCTATTATCCAAGGATAGGTCTCTTGTTTACATTTTCTACCATAGCCGACAGATATCCCCCCCCCCATTCATCTTTGGAGGAGAGCAAAGGGGGAAATCACCTTTGTTGTCTTGACGACTCTGAACTAAAGGCCTGTGATGTATGGGTGTAATAAAAAGCCCATTTCTAGCTGTGGCCTCCCAAGTCGCAGTGAGGCCACAGGACACAGTCTCTAATGGGTAGGTACACGGGACAGACAAGTTCTATAGAAAATACCTGACTTAAGACAATATATAGGCTAGAGCAGGTTAGGGAACTGGCTTTGTATGAAAGTCACCATGTTAATTGTGTTCATTTATATTCCCTATCCATGGTCCCAATAGATTACTAATGTAAATTATATTCCACGACCATGGTCCCAATAGATTACTAATGTAAGTTATATTCCATGACCATGGTCCCAATAGGCTACTCATGTAAGTTATATTCCATGACCATGGTCCCAATAGGCTACTCATGTAAATTATATTCCTCGACCATGGTCCCAATAGGCTACTCATGTAAGTTATATTCCATGACCATGGTCCCAATAGGCTACTCATGTAAGTTATATTCCACGACCATGGTCCCAATAGGCTACTCATGTAAGTTATATTCCACGACCATGGTCCCAATAGGCTACTCATGTAAGTTATATTCCTCGACCATGGTCCCAATAGGCTACTCATGTAAGTTATATTCCTCGACCATGGTCCCAATAGGCTACTCATGTAAGTTATATTCAATGACCATGGTCCCAATAGGCTACTCATGTAAGTTATATTCCTCGACCATGGTCCCAATAGGCTACTCATGTAAGTTATATTCCACGACCATGGTCCCAATAGGCTACTCATGTAAGTTATATTCCTCGACCATGGTCCCAATAGGCTACTCATGTAAGTGAGTAAACAAAAGACAAATGCACATAGATGTAAATGTAATATTTGTATTGAACTACAAAGCTACCATTGTAGATTGGTATTATTTTGGAACAAAGAAAAACATGAATATTTATATATACAAGGCACAAGGCAATAATTCCTTTAAGTCTAATCCTCATAGAAAGATAACAAATGACAGCCCACTAAAATGAATTAACAGTTATAGCAAGGTAATGTTTACCTAAGTTATGAAAAAGATATGGCAGGATGTGTTTTGAAATACCAGAGGTTTAAATACTTTAAATATTTGCCCTCCAAAAAATTGATTCCGCAGAGTGGACTGGGCCAATTAGGCATTTTAGGGAGGTTTGTTTCTGAATTAGGCCTAATTAATTCTCTGTTGTGGTATTGCCTTGTTATTTTACCAGGACAAGTTCAATCTAAATATCAATCTGTAATGTGAGTGAAAGGCCCAGTGCAGTCGAAAACGTGATTTCCTGTGTTTTATATACAGTGCCTTTGGAAAATATTCAGACCCCTTGACTCTAAATGTTTTTTTTATGTTGCAGCCCTATTCTAAAGTGGATTAAATAAATACAAATTCTCAGCAAACTACACACAATACCCCATAATGACAAAGCAAAAACAGGTTATAAAACAGGTCAGAAATACCTTATTTACTTTCAGTTGAAGTTGGAAGTTTACATACACTTAGGTTGGAGTCATTAAAACTTGTTTTTCAACCATTCCACAAATGTCTTGTTAAACTATAGTTTTGGCAAGTCGGTTAGGACATTTGCGGTGTGCATGACACACGTAATTTTTCCAACAATTGTTTGCAGACAGATTATTTCACTGTATCACAATTCCAGTGGGTCAGAAGTTTACATACACTAAGTTGACTGTGCCTTTAAACAGCTTTGAGAATTCCAGAAAATTAGGTCATGGCTTTAGAAGATTCTCAAAGGCTAATTGCCATTACTTGAGTCAATTGGAGGTGTACCTGTGGATGTATTTCAAGGCCTACCTTCAAACTCAGTGCATCTTTGCTTGACATCATGGGAAAATCAAAAGAAATCAGCCAAGACCTCAGAAAAAAAATTGGAGACCTCCACAAGTCTGATTCATCCTTGGGAGAAATTTCCAAACGCCTGAAGGTACCACGTACAAACAATGGTACACAAGTATAAACCCCATGGGACTACACAGCTGTCATACACTGCTCAGGAAGGAGACGGGTTCTGTCTCATCGTACTTTGGTGTGAAAAGTGCAAAAAAATCCCAGAACAACAGCAAAAGACCTTGTGAAGATGCTGGAGGAAACAGGTACAAAAGTATTTAAATCCATAGAAAAAAAGTGTCCTATAATCGACATAAACTGAAACGCTGTTCAGCAAGGAAGAAGCCACTGCTCCAAAACCACCATAAGAAAACCAGAATACAGTTTGCAACTGCACATGTGGAAAAATATTGTACTTTTTGGAGAATTGTCATCTGGTCTGATGAAACAACAATAGAACTGTTTGGCCATAATGACCACCTTTAGGTTTGGAGGAAGAGAGGCTTGCAAGCCGAAGAATACCATCCCAACCGTGAAGCACGGGTGTGGCAGCATCATGTTGTGGAGGTGCTTTGCTGCAGGAGTGACACGTGCACTTCACAAAATCAAATGTATTTATATAGCCCTTCTTACATCAGCTGATATATCAAAGTGCTGTACAGAAACCCAGCCTAAACCCCCAAACAGCAAGCAATGCGGGTGTAGAAGCACGGTGGCTAGGAAAAACTCCCTAAAAAGGCCAAAACCTAGGAAGAAACCTAGAGAGGAAGCAGGCTATGAGGGGTGTCCAGTCCTCTTCTGGCTGTGCCGGGTGGAGATTATAACAGAACATGGCCAAGATGTTCAAATGTTCATAAATGACCAGCATGGTCAAATAATAATAATCACAGTAGTTGTCGTGGGTGCAGCAAGTCAGCACCTCAGGAATAAATGTCAGTTGGCTTTTCATAGCCGATCATTACGAGTATCTCTACCACTCCTGCGGTCTCTAGAGATTTGAAAACAGCATGTCTGGGACAGGTAGCTCGTCTGGTGAACAGGTCAGGATTCCATAGCCGCAGGCAGAACAGTTGAAACTGGAGCAACAGCACGGCCAGGTGGACTGGGGACAGCACGGAGTCCTCATGCCAGGTCGTCCTGAGGCATGGTCCTAGGGCTCAGGTCCTCCGAGAGAGAGAAAGAAAGAGAGAAAGAGAATTACAGAGAGCATACTTCAATTCACACAGGACACTGGAAAAGACAGGAGGAGTACTCCAGATATAAAAAACTGACCCTAGCCCCCCGACACAAACTACTGCAGCATAAATACTAGGTAGGAGCAAGCCCATGTAATGCTTCGTAGGTTAGCAGTAAAACCTTGAAATCAGCCCTTGCCTTAACAGGAAGCCAGTGGAGGGAGGCTAGCACTGGAGTAATATAATGAAATTCTTTGGTTCTAGTTGGATTCTAGCAGCCATATTTAGCACTAACCAAAGTTTATTTAGTGCTTTATCCAGGTAGCCGGAAAGTAGAGCATTGCAGTAGTCTAACCCTGAAGTAACAAAAGCATGGATACATTTTTCTGCATCATTTATGGACAGAAAGTTTCAAATTTTTGCAATGTTACGTAGATGGAAAAAAGCTGTCCTTGAAACAGTCTTGATATGTTCGTCAAAAGAAAGATCAGGGTCCCGAGTAACGCCAAGGTTATTAGAGACGACTGTACAACCATCAAGATTAATTGTCAGATTCAACAGAATATCTCTTTGATTCTTGGGACCTAGAACAAGCATCTCTGTTTTGTCCGAGTTTAAAAGTAGAAAGTTTGCAGCCATCCACTTCCTTATGTCTGAAACACAGGCTTCTAGCGAGGGCAATTTTGGGGCTTCACCATGTTTCATTGAAATTTACAGCTGTGTGTCATCCGCATAGCAGTGAAAGTTAACATTATGTTTTCAAATGACATCCCCAAGAGGTAAAATATAGTGAAAACAATAGTAGTCCTAAAACGGAACCTTGAGGAACACAAATTTATAGTTGATTTGTCAGAGGACAACCACAAACTGATATCTTTCCGACAGATAAGATCTAAACCAGGCCAGAACTTGTCCGTGTAGACCAATTTGGGTTTCCAATCTCTCCAAAATAATATGGTGATCGATGGTATCAAAAGCAGCACGAGGACAGATGCAGACCCTTGGTCTGACGCCATTCAAAGGTAATTTACTACCTTCACAAGTGCAGTCTCAGTGCTATGATGGGGTCTAAAACCAGACTGAAGCATTTTGTATACATAGTTTGTCTTCAGGAAGGCAGTGAGTTGCTGCGCAACAGCTTTTTCATTTTTTTTAGGGGAATAGGAGATTCGATATAGGCCAAGTTTAAAAAAATATATTTTCTGGGTCAAGGTTTGGCCTTTTCAAGAGAGGCTTTATTACTGCCACTTTTAGTGAGTTTGATACACATCCGGTGGATAGAGAGCCGTTTATTATGTTCAACATAGGAGGGCCAAGCACATGAAGCAGCTCTTTCAGTAGTTTAGTTGGAATAGGGTCCAGTATGCAGTTTGAAAGTTTAGAGGCCATGATTATTTTCATAATTGTGTCAAGAGATATACTACTAAAACACTTGAGTGTCTCTCTTGATCCTAGGTCCTGGCAGAGCTGTGCAGACTCAGGACAACTGAGCGTTGGAGGAATACACAGATTTAAAGACGAGTCCGTAATTTGCTTTCTTATGATCCTGATCTTTTCCTCAAAGAAGTTCATGAATTTATTACTGCTGAAGTGAAAGCCATCCTCTCTTGGGGAATGCTGCTTTTTGTTAGCTTTGCCACAGTATCAAAAATACATTTCGGTTTGTTATGATTTTCCTCAATTAAGTTGGAAAAATAGGAAAATCAAGCAGCAGTGAGGGCTCTTCGATACTGCACGGTACTGTCTTTCCAAGCTAGTCGGAAGACCTCCAGTTTGGTGTGGCGTCATTTCCGCTCCAATTTTCTGGAAGCTTGGTTCAGAGCTCGGGTATTTTTTGTATACCAGGGTGCTCGTTTCTTTTGGCAAATGTTTTTAGTTTTTAGGGGTGCAACTGCATCTAGGGTATTGCACAAGGTTAAATTGAGTTCCTCAGTTAGGTGGTTAACTGATTATTGAACTCTGACGTCCTTGGGTAGGCAGAGGAAGTCTGGAAGGGCATCAAGGAATCTTTGGGTTGTCTGAGAACTTATAGCACGACTTTGATGCTCTTTGGTTGGGATCTGAGCAGATTATTTGTTGCAAACGTAATAAAATGGTGGTCCGATAGTCCAGGATTATGGGGAAAAACATTAAGTTAAATAACATTTATTCCATGGGACAAAACTAGGTACAGAGTATGACTGTGGCAGTGAGTTGGTCCCGAGACTGTCATGCAGGTGAAAGAGGACCCAAAAGCGACTTGGCGAAAACAGAGTCTTTAATCCAGTAAAGTAAATACAAACAAAAAACACAACTTTCACTCGAAATGACGAGGACAAACTGGAGACTCGATCTTGAACAGCAGGTGAACAGCAGGTTGCCTCGGGAAGGCACTTGAACCAGACAGACTCAGACACCTGCTCACCACGCAGCATCTGAGGAAAACACGACACGACAGGGCGATACACAAACACAGCACGGTGAATTCTAGACAAGGAACCGACAGGACAGGAACGGAACACAAAGGAAGAAATAGGGACTCTAATCAGGGGAAAGGATCGGGAACAGGTGTGGGAAGAGTAAATGATTGATTAGGGGAATAGGAACAGCTGGGAGCAGGAACGGAACGATAGAGAGAAGAGAGAGCGAGAGAGTGAGAGAGGGAGGGGGAGAGAGAGGGATAGAAAGAGGGAAAGAACCTAATAAGACCAGCAGAGGGAAACGAATAGAATGGGAAGCACAGGGACAAGACAAGATAATAAATGACAAAACATGACAGAGACATGTTGGAAAAAAAACCACCGAGTCAATGATGGCTCTGAAAGCCTTTTGGAGTGGGTCTGTGTCTTTTCCATGTGAATATTAAAGTCACCAAAAATTTGAAAATGATCTGCTATGATAACAAGGTCCGATTGGAATTCAGGGAACTCAATGAGGAATGATGTATATGGCCCAGTAGGCCTGTAAACAGTAGCTATAAAAAGTGATTGAGTAGGCTGCATAGATTTCATGACTAGAAGCTCAAGACGAAAATGTCAGGTTTTTTTGTAAATTAAAATTTGCTATCGTAAATGTTAACAACACCTCCGCCGTTGCGCGATGCACGGGGGATATGGTCACTAGTGTAACCAGGAGGTGAGGCCTCATTTGACATTTGAGGAAATTCATCATGCTTAAGCCATGTGTCAGTCAGGCCAATCACATCAAGATTATGATCAGTGATTAGTTCATTGACTATAACTGCCTTTGAAGTGAGGGATCTAACATTAAGAAGCCCTATTTTGAGATGTGAGGTATCACAAGCTCTTTCAATAATGGCAGGAGGGGGAGCTCTTTACTCTAGTGAGATTGCTAAGGCGAACAATACCATGTTAAGTTTTGCCCAACCTCGGTCGAGTCACAGACACTGTCTCAATGGAGATAGCTGAGCTCACTACACTGACTGTCTAGTGGCAGACTCCACTAAGCTGGCAGGCTGGCTAACAGCCTGCTGCCTGGCCTGCACCCTATTTCATTGTGGAGCTAGGGGAGTTAGAACTCGTAGATAAGATGAGAGCACCCCTCCAGCTAGGATGGAGTCCGTCACTCCTCAACAGGCCAGGCTTGGTCCTGTTTGTGGGTGAGTCCCAGAAAGAGGGCCAATTATCTACAAATTCTATCTTTTGGGAGGGGCAGAAAACAGTTTTCAACCAGCGATTGAGTTGTGAGACTGCTGTAGAGCTCATCACTCATCGAGTAAATGTCCAGAGACAATTACTCGATGCCGACACATCTTTCTAGCTGATTTACACGCTGAAGCTATGTTGCACTTGGTGACCTCCGACTGTTTCATTCTAACATCTTTGGTGCCGATGTGGATAACAATATCTCTATACTCTCTACACTCGGCAGTTTTAGCTTTAGCCAGCACCATCTTCAGATTAGCCTTAACGTCGCTAGCCATGCCCCCTGGTAAACAGTGTATGATCGCTGGATGATTCATTTTAAGTCTAATACTGCGGGTAATGGAGTCGCCAATGACTAGGGTTTTCAATTTGTCAGAGCTAATGGTGGGAGCCTTCGGCATCTCAGACCCTGTAACGGGAGGAGTAGAGACCAGAGAAGGCTCGGCCTCTGACTCGCTGCTTAAATGGGGAGAACCGTTTGAAAGTTTCTGTCGGCTGAATGAGCGACACCGGTTGAGCATTCCTACAGCATTTCCCTCCGGAAGCCATGAGAAAGTTGTCAGGCTGCGGGGACCGTTTCAGGGGACTTATACTAACATTACTGTCTGTACTTACTGGTGGCACAGATGCCATTTCATCCTTTCCTACACTGAAATTACCCTGCCTAAAGATTGCGTCTGAAGCTGGGCTTGTAGCGCAGCTATCCTCGCCACAAGGCGATCGTTCTCCTGTATATTATTAGTACAGCAACTGCAATTAGAAGGCATTGTGTTAATGTTACTCCTTAGCTTCGGCTGTTGGAAGTCCTGACGAACCATGTCGAGATAAAACGTCCGGGGTGAAAAGTTGAATGAAAAAAAAGTTGAGTGATGGAAAATCTAAAAATATAAACGGTAATTAAAAAACTAAAAACCCTAAAGTAAGGTTTGCAACAAAACGCACAGCAGCATGTAAACAAGTCTGCAAGTTGTGACCGGATGTGACGCTGTGTCACATCTCCCTCTAATTATAGTGAAAATAGATGGCATCATGAGGATGGAAAATTATGTGGATATATTGAAGCAACATCTCAAGACAGTCAGGAAGTTATTGTTTGGTCACAAATGGGTCTTCCAATTGGACAATGACCCCAAGTATACTTCCAAAGTTGTGGCAAAATGGCTTAAGGACAACAAAGTCGAGGTATTGAAGTGGCCATCACAAAGCCCTGAGCTCAATCCTTTTGAAAATTTGTGGGCAGTACTGAAAGTGTGTGCGAGCAAGGAGGCCTACAAACCTGAGTTACACCAGCTCTGTCAGGAGGAAAATGTGTGGCAAAATTCATCCAATTTATTGTGGGAATCTTTGGAAGGCTACCCAAAACATTCGACCCAAGTTAAACAATTTACAGGCAATGCTACCAAATACTAATTGAGTGCATGTATACTTCTGTCCCACTGGGAATGTGATGAAAGAAATTAAAGCTGAAATAAATCATTCTCTCTACTATTATTTTGACATTTCACATTCTTAAAATAAAGTGGTGATCTTAACTGACCTAAGACAGGGAATAATTACAAGGATTAAATGTCAGGAATTGTGATGTATTTGGCTATGGTGTATGTAAACTTCCGACTTCAACTGAAAGTATTCAGACCTGTTGCTGTGAGTCTCAAAATTGAGTTCAGGTGCATGCTGTTTCCATTGATCGTCCTTGAGATGTTTCTACAACTTGTTTGGAGTCCACCTGTGGTAAATTCAATTGATTGGACATGATTTGGAAAGGCGTACAGCGGTCTATAAAAGTTCCCACAGTTGACAGTGAATGTCAGAGAAAAGAAACAAGCTATGAAGTCGAAGGAATCGTCTGTAGAAATCAGTCTGGATTGTATCACGGCACAGATCTGAGGAAAGGTAAAATAACATTTCTGCAGTATTGAAGGTCCAAGAGCACAGTGGCCTCCATCATTCTTAAATTGAAGAAGTTTGGAACCACCAAGACTCTTCCGAGAGCTGGCCATCCAGCCAAACTGAGCAATCTGGGGAGAAGGACCTTGGTCGTGTAGGTGACCAAGAATCCGATGGTCACTCTGACAGAGCTCTAGAGTTCCTCTGTGGAGATGAGACAACCTCCCAGAAGGACAACATTCTCTGCAGCACTCTACCAATCAGGACTTAATGGTGGAGTGGCCAGACGAAAGCCACTTCTCATTAAAAAGGCACATGACAGCCCACTTAGAGTTTGTCAAAAGGCACCTAAAGACTATTAGACCATGAGAAACAAGATTCTCTGGTCTGATGAAACCAAGATTCAACTCTTTTGCCTGAATTCCAAGCGTCAAGTCTGGAGGAGACCTGGCACCATACCTACGGCGAAGCATGGTGTTGGCAGCATCATGCTGTGGGGATATTTTTCAAGCAGGGACTGTGAGACCAGTCATTATCGAAAAAAAGATGAATGGAACAGCTAGAGAAATCCTTGATGAAATCCTGCTCCAGAGCGCTCAGGACCTCAGACTGGGGCGAAAGTTCACCTTCCAACTGGACAACAACCGTAAGCACACAGCCAAAACAATGCAGGAGTTGCTTCAAGACAAGTCTCTGAATGTCTTTCAGTGGCCCTGCCAGAGCCCAGACTTGAACCCAATCGACATCTCTGGAGAGACCTGAAAATAGCTGTGCAGCAACGCTCCTCATCCAACCTGACAGAGCTTGAGAGGATCTGCATAGAGGAATGGGAGAAACTTAGACCTATGTGCAACTCGGGAGCCAAAGGGTCTGAATACTTATGTTAATGCAATATGTTATTTATAATACATTTGCAAAACTGTCTTAAAGCCTATATTTGCTTTTTCGTTATGGGGTATTGTGTGTAGAGTGATGTGGGAAAAAAACAATTTCATCCATTTTAGAATAAGGCTGTAATGTAACAAAATGTGGAAAAAGTCAAGGGGTCTGAATTACTATCCAAATGCACTGTATATTTACACACTGTGTGAAGATGATAATGTAATTTTATTGTAAAAGCTGTTTGAGAAGGCCGCTTGAAATTCCAGCCCGTTTTGGGATGGAGTTTTGACCTACCTGGTAACATCACCAAGTGGTAAATTAGTTAATACACCAATAGAAATAAAGTTCCAGACCTCTTTGCCAATAATAGCAGATTTTCAGTTTTACCCTTTTACCCCCCTTTTATTTATTTTAGAAAATTGAAAACAAACATAGTAAAGTAAGTCATTATTACCCAGAAATTATTTGATATTGAGACAAAAACAGCTGTTTAGAAAGTTTAGAAAGTAAGTAACAACTGTGATTTGCTCCACCTTGAACCTGTTGCATAGCCAGCTTCTACTTTGTCTGTCCTTCTGCTCACATTGGTGGAGGTAAACTCACTCACTTTTGTACATCGCCTTGGTCCGTACAATTGACCTTATTTTAGAGCCCCAAAAACGTAATACATCCAGATCAACTGTAATGTCAATACCATTGTAAAGCACACTTTCTCCCCTTTCCAACAATATAAATGACATGGCCTAAACACTGCAAGTTTCTGGATAATTCAAAAAGACAATGAGCCCCGTCGGGTATTTTTTTAAATGGCGGGTGGGGAAGCGAAACTAATGCGTGATAGTGAGAAGCAGAGATGTTGTGTGGGAAAATGGCTTTTTTTCACTCGCTCTGTCCAACTTATCACCTTATTGCCTCTAAAATGTAAATACAACACGGTAAAGAGTTTATATAATGTGTCATTACATACCTATTTGAAAGTTTGTGTCAAATTTGAATCGGGTTTTTAGGACGGTGCTAAAGTGTTCTTCAGAAGTAAACAGCGGCTTTGAGAATGATGATCGCATGCAATGATGACGCAAAAAATGACTAGGTATCCCCCCCTTACCCCAGTCACAGTCCATTTCTTGTTTTTAAAGGATGGGAGAAGTGCTACACCTGGTGGAGAGAGATTGTAAGACAGAACTAGTTGCTTTATGCGTGCTGTACGTTACGACATGTCACGTCAAAATGTAACGGAGGGTCCATCTTTTCAACTTTTCTCCAATACTATAGAGCCATTACCATGTCGATCAACGCTTTCATAGAAACCTAGTTCACACCCCGATTTTGAAGTCAACAGTCGCTACAGTCCCATTAGTTTTCTTTGTAGCCTCGTTTGAATGTTGCGGTTGCGCACATTTGTACGGAATGGGGTGAGTTTACATTAGGTATCTTTCTGCTATGCTATTCTTTCATTAAATTTAGAAAAAGTAGTGAAATATATTTCCTGTGTACTTAATTTAAACTTTGAGTCAAATCTGTTTATTAAGAACGTTATCTTTGTACACAAGCTCAGTGGAATGTTCATCTTTTGTGTTGAGCATGAGCTGCTAACTATCCATGTTGTTTTTAGCATTTGCTAGCAATGCAGCTTGGCATGTTAGCATTCTTGCTAGGCTGTGATTCTCATTGGTAAAATGAGTAGACATTAATTCTCACTGGTCAGACAGGGAGGGTTAGACTGTGAAGCAGTCTGACAGATTCAGTTTAGACACATTGAACTGAAAGCATATTGTTTCCAGTTTCTATAACTATGTAGTTATGGTACCTTTTTGCTACTTGCAAATTAATGGTTCTGCAGATGCAGTTGAGACCCTGAACTGAAAGCCTGTTGTTTACTATTTTTTCTAACTATGCCGGCAGACAATGGATACTCTGATACATCCAGACCGTCGTTGTGGTGTTATCCTTTCGTGACTCTGATCATACAATTGTACTCTATCCATCCTGCTAAGGTTACTGCGTAGAAGGTCAATGTGGGGTGATAATCAGATTTCATATCTCTGGCTGGTTAGCCGACTGCCAGAGCGAGCATCTTGTGGTGAAGTCACACTGCCTGAGACTTGAACTGGTGTCTCACTTGCAAAGAAAATAGCATGGTTTCGGTAGAGTGATTGGTTAGAACGCTGCTTGGTGAGTGCAAAGTGCTGTTGTGCGGAAGGTCCCGGGCTTACGTTTATGTAGGGACAGGGACAAGACCGACTGATACATTAACATGTTTACTCACCAGGGAGTGACAAATACGAAATGTGCCTGCAATGTTGGCAAGGTGCCAGACAGCCCAGTAAGTAATGTTATTCATAAACAAGCTGCTTTTTTTACGTGATCTCGTAGATACCCTGTCCCATTAAAATGACCTCCCCTTTAAAACTCACATCATTGGCATTTCACTTGACATTTAATCCAATTAAACATACGACTGAAATAAGTTGACTCAATGAAAGCCTTTGCATTTTAATGCCACATTATAGCAGGCTTGTAAAAATGAGGAGCAGGGATTGTATTCTAAGAAGGGCAGATGGGAAAGCTGAGCAACATGACGGTCCCCGTAATTTCCACAGTGAGCGTACATCATTGTGGATGTTAACGACTTCATAGGCCCGCTTTCTCTTATCATTCTTAGATCGCACCCTAACCACACACTTTATGGCACAAGAGCAAAGTCACTCAATGGTATCTGTAATTAAATCGCACACCCTGTTTGAAAGGACAAGCAAAGGGCAGTGGCCAGGTAGTCATAACGTGTTTTCTCTCATCATTTCCCGGACAACCTGGGCTCGAGGAGTATAAGCTATTTTATCCTTAAAAAAATGTTTTTGGGTACCAATACTGTATAATAAAATATATAACTTTTATTAGGCTATGAAAACCCTATTATATTCCTTCTCAATATAACATCAGGTCCTTTTCCATAACCATATCATAAACTTTAACCCCCCCCCCTCAGTCAGTGAAGTGGAAGATAATGTAACATGGCGACAGAATGGGCTTTTCAATCTGCTATGACTTTTACCATACACATGGCACAATCATTGGTAAAACATGCAATAGCAGAAGCAGTCAGCAATAACAACAGCACATGACCAATGTTCTACCCCCAAGCCATAAGACTGCTAAACGACTGCTAAGTAGTTCATGAAATGGCTACACACGGCTGCTACTGTCCATTATCTATTCTGTTGTCTCGTCACTTTAACCCTACCTATATGTACATAGCTAAAGTTGAAGTCGGATGTTGACATACATACACCTTAGCCAAATACATTTACACTCAGTTTTTCACAATTCCTGACATGTAATCCAAGTAAAAATTCCCTGTCTTAGGTCAGTTAGGATCACCACTTTATTTTAAGAATGTGAAATGTCAGACTAATAGTAGAGAGAAGGATTTATTTCAGGTTTTATTTCTTTCATCACATTCCCAGTGGGTCAGATGTTTACATACACTCAATTAGTATTTAGTAGCATTGCCTTTAAATTGTTTAACGTGGGTCAGACTTTTTGGGTAGCCTTCCACAAGCTTCCCACAATAAGTTGGGTGAGTTTTGGCCCATTCCTCCTGACAGAGTTGGTGTAACTGAGTCAGGTTTGTAGGCCTCCTTGCTCACACACGCTTTTTCAGTTTTTCAGTTCTGCCCACAAATGTTCTATATGATTGAGGTCAGGGCTTTGTGATGGCCACTCCAATACCTTGACTTTGTTGTCCTTAAGCCATTGTGCCACAACTTTGAAAGTATGCTTGGGGTAATTGTCCATTTTGAAGACTCATTTGCGTCCAAGCTTTAACTTCCTGACTGACGTCTTGAGATGTTGCTTCAATATATACATATAATTTTCCACCCTCATGATGCCATCTATTTTGTGAAGTGCACCGGTCCCTCCTGCAGCAAAGCACCCCCACAACATGATGCTGCCACACCCGTGCTTCACGGTTGGGATTGTGTTCTTTGGCTTGCAAGCCTCATTTTTTCCTCCAAACATAACAATGGTCATTATGGCCAAACAGTTCTATTTGTGTTTCATCAGACCAGAGGACATTTCTCTAAAAAGTACAATCTTTTTCCACATGTGCAGTTGCAAACTGTAGTCTGGATTTTTTTTATGGCGGTTTTTCCTCCTTGCTGAGCGGCCTTTTGGTTTTTATTTAATTTATTTATTTCACCTTTATTTTAGTTGAGAAGAAATTCTTATTTCCAAATGCGACCTGGCCAAGATAAAATATAGCAATGACACAACAACACAGAGGTACACATGGAATAAACAAAACACAGTCAATAATACAGTAGAAAAAAATAAAACAAAAAGTCTATATACGGTGAGTGCAAATGAGGTAAGATAAGGGAGGAGGTAAGGCAATAAATAGGCCATGGTGGTGAAGTAATTACACTATCGCAATTAAACAATGGAATGGTAGATGTGCAGAAGATTAATGTGCAAGTAGAGATACTGGAGTGCAAAAGAGCAAGATAAATAAATAAATAAATAAATAAATACAGTATGGGGATGAGGTAGTTGGATGGGCTGTTCACAGATGTGCTATGTACAGGTGCAGTGATCTGTGAGCTGCAGAGAACTGGAAGGAAAGGCAGCCAAATGAGGAATTGGCTTTGGGGGTGACCAGTGAGATATACCTGCTGGAGCGCATGCTATGAGTGGGTGCTGCTATGGAGACCAGTGAGCTGAGATAAGGTGGGGCTTTTACCTAGCAGAGACTTGAAGATGACCTGGAGCCAGTGGGTTTGGCGACGGATATGAAGCGAAGGCCATCCAAGGAGAGCGTACAGGTCGCAGTGGTGGGTAGTATATGGGGCTTTGGTGACAAAACGGATGGCACTGCGATGGACTGCATCCAAATGGTTGAGTAGAGTGTTGGAGGTAATTTTATAAAGGACATAGCCGAAGTCGAGGATCAGTAGGATGGTCAGTTTTACGAGGATATGTTTGGCAGCATGAGAGAAGGATGCTTTGTTGCGAAATAGGAAGCCGATTCTAGATGTAATTTTGGATTGGAGATGCTTAATGTGAGACTGGAAGGATAGTTACAGTCTAACCAGACACCTAGGTATTTGTAGTTATTCACATATTCTAAGTCGGAGCCATCCAGAGTAGTGATGCTGGACGAGCGGGCAGGTGTGGGCAGTGATCAGTTGAAGAGCATGCATTTAGTTTTACTTGCATTTAAGAGCAGTTGGAGGCCACGGAAGGAGAGTTGTATGGCATTGAAGCTCGTCAGGAGGTTAGTTAACAGTGTCCACAGAAGGGCCAGAAGTATACAGAATGGTGACGTCGGCGTAGAGGTGGATCACAGAATCACCAGCAGCAAGAGCGACATCATTGATGTATAAAGAGAAGAGAGTTGGCCCGAGAATTGAACCCTGTGGCACCCCCATAGCCTGCCCGAGGCCCTCTGAATTTGAAAAACTGAACTCTATCAGAGAAATAGTTGGTGAACCAGGCGAGGCAATCCTTTGAGAAACCAAGGCTGTTGAGTCTGCCAATAAGAATGTGGAGTTGAAAACCCTTGGCCAGGTCGATGAATACAGCTGCACAGTAATGTCTCTTAAACCAGATTGCATAGCGGAGAAGGTACGTTGGGATTCTAAATGGTTAGTAATCTGTTTGTTCACTTGGCTAACGAAGACCTTAAAAAGGCAGGGTAGGATAGATATAGGTCTGTAGCAGTTTGGGTCAAGAGTGTCTTTGAAGAGGGGAATGACCACGGCAACTTTCCAATCTTTGGGAATCTCAGACGGCACGAAAGTGAGGGTAAACAGGCTAGTGATAGGGGTTGCAACAATTTCAGCAGATAATTTTAGAAAGAGAGGATCCAGATTGTCTAGCCCGGCTGATTTGAAGGGGTCCAGATTTTGCAGATCCTTCAGAACATCAGGTATCTGGATTTTGGTGAAGGGGAAAGGGGGAGGCTTGGGCAAGTTGCTGTGGGGAGTGCGGGGCTGTTGCCCGGGGTAGGGGTAGCCAGGTGGAAAGCATGGCCAGCCGTAGAAAAATGCTTAGTGAAATTCTAAATTATGGTGCATTTATCGGTGGTGACAGTGTTTCCTAGGAGGTGCTCTTATCCGCCATGGACTTTACAGTGCCCCAGCACTTTTGAGTTTGTGCTACAGGATGCACATTTATGCTTGATAAAGCTAGCCTTAGCTTTCCTAGCTGCCTGTGTATATTAGTTCCTAACTTCCCTGAACATTTGCATATAACGGGGCTATTCTTTGCTAATGCAGAACTCCACGGGATGTTTTTGTGCTGTTCAAGGGCAGTCAGGTCTGGAGAGAACCAAGGTCTATATTTGTTCATGGTTCTACATTTCTTGAAAGGGGCATGCTTATTTAAGATGGCGAGGAAGGCACTTTTAAAGAATGACCAGGCATCCTCTACTGACGTTATGAGGTCAATATCCTTCCAGTATACCCGGGCCAGGTCGATTAGAAAGGCCTGCTTGCTGAAGTGTTTTAGGGAGCGTTTGACAGTGATGAGGGTTGGTCGTTTGACCGCGGACCCATTACGGATGCAGGCAATGAGACAGTGATCGCTGAGATCTTGGTTGAAAACAGTAGAGGTGTATTTGGAGGGCAAGTTGGTTAGGATGTTATCGATGAGGGTGCCTGTGTTTATGGATTTGGGGTTGTACCTGGTGGGTTCATGTATAATTTGTGTGAGATTAAGGGCATCAAGCTTGGATTGTAGGATGGCTGGGGCGTTAAGCATGTCCCAGTTTAGGTCACCTAGTAGCATGAGCTTTGAAGATAGATGGGTGGCAATCAGTTCACATATAGTGTCCAGGGCACAGCTGGGGGCAGAGGATGGTCTATAGCAAGCGGCAATGGTGAGAGACTTGTTTCTGGAAATGTGGATTTTTAAAAGTAGAAGCACGAATTGTTTGGGTACAGACCTGGATAGTAAGACAGAACTCTGCAGGCTATCTCTGCCGTAGATTGCAACAGTAGATTGGCAATTCTATCTTGTCTGAAAATGTTATAGTTAGGGATGGAAATTTCTGGGTTTTTGGTGGTCTTCCTGAGCCAGTATTCAGACACGGCTTGGCAGAGTGTGTTAGGACAGTGAATAAAACACATTTAGGGAGGAGGCTTCTAATGTTAACATGCAGGAAACCAAGGCTTTTACAGTTACGGAAGTCAACAAATGATAGCGCCTGGGCAATGGGACTGGAGCTAGGCAATGCAGGGCCTGGATTATGTCGATATAGGACTAGTTTTACTGTGGATGTAGATACTTTTGTACCTGTTTCCTCCAGCATCTTCATAAGGTCCTTTGCTGTTGTTCTGGGATTGATTTGCACTTTTCGCACCAAAGTTCGTTCATTTCTAGGAGACAGAATGGTTGTCCTTCCTGAGCGGTATGACGGCTACGTGGTCCCATGGTGTTTATACTTGCAGACTATTGTTTGTACAGATGAACGTGGTACCTTCAGGGATTTGGAAATTGCTCCCAAGGATGAACCAGACTTGAAGAGGTCTACAACTTTTTTTCTGAGGTCTTGGCTGATTTCTTTTGATTTTCCCATGATGTCAAGCAAAGAGGCACTGAGTTTGAAGGTAAGCCTTGAAATACATCCACAGGTACACCTCCAATTGACTCAAATTATGTCAATTAGCCTATCAGAAGCTTCTAAAGCCGTGACATAATTTTCTGGAATTTTCCAAGCTGTTTAAAAGCACAGTCAACTTAGTGTATGTTAACTTCTGACCCAAAGGAATTGCGATACAGTGAATGTTGTTGTAAGAATTACTTGTGTCATGCACACACACACACACACACACACACACACACACACACACACACACACACACACACACACACACACACACACACACACACACACACACACACACACACACACACACACACACACACACACACACACACACACACACACACACACACACACACACACACACACACACACACACACACACACACACACACACACACACACACACACACACACCCTCTGATTCCTATTTGCTGTTGCAACTAGCTGATGTGCATGCAGAATAACAATCTACAAGCCGACACCAAGCAGACACCTGTACATATCAACCACACACACACACAACAAACACCAGCAACTGCTGTCTTCCCCATGTCCCTCTCTGTATTGATTTCCATGGCGAGGGCAGGCAGCTGAAATCCCCTCTGCTGTGCTGGGGAAGAGGCTGATGGGAGCTGCCCTCTGCAGACTTCTTGTCAGGGAGAGGGTTGAGCAGTCTATTAATGGACAGAGAAGCCAGGGCTGGGTATTCATCTGCCCCCACAGGTCTCCTTGGAGTGCATATCATGTGCAGAACATCTTTAAAAAGGTCTTGTGCAGAGGTGACATCGTATTATTTGTATTTCTTCTGCAATTAATAATCAGTATGGACACAAAGACAGCCAGGCACACCTCCTACATACATTGGTGTAGACAATAACACACACACAAAGACAGCCTAAACACAAACACACATACAAAGACAGTCTAAACACACACACACACATACACACACACACACACACACACACACCCACCCATCTTCACCTGTTTTAAGTCTTTCAAATGTACAGTTGGCCACTGAAAAGCCATTGTGGATATCTACCAATGAGTCCCCTTGGTAATTATTGCTCCTCAAGGCCACGCATTGTTTATGAAAATAATTTGCCAAATGTCAAAGCATTTTTTCTGATTACCTGGCGGTATGCCTGTGACTGAATGCCAAAAAATCCAAAAGCTCTCTGCATTCAAATTACTTCATTTCTTTTGTGAAGAGTTGCAAGGGAGTTTGCATATATGATAGCGACAGTCACATCAATATCCAGGGGGATGGCGATCCACAGATATCAGACCTGCTATATTTCTTTCTTATTTTGACTCCTAGCTAGGATTAAGACATTTCTAGGACCACATTTTTATCCTACTTTAATCCATACTAATGTTGCTTTAAAAAAAAACAAAGAATTATACAGTCTGCATTTCAACTGCGTTACATATTGCAATAGGGAGATTGTTTTGTTCAGACTTATGTGTAGACTGTTTTTGATTCCTTACTTATTTGTAGTGTTGAACAAGTACAGTATGTTATAGGCCCAATGTAAGTTGCTATGGTATTGTAGGCCCAATTTGAGTTGCTATGGTATTGTAGGCCCAATGTGAGTTGCTATGGTATTTTTGGCCCAGTGTATGTTGCTATGGTATTATAGGCCCAATGTGAGTTGCTATGGTATTATAGTCCTAATGTGAGTTGCTATGGTATTATAGGCCAAATGTAAGTTGTAGTATTTTAGTCCAAATGTGAGTTGCTATGATATGTAAGAAGAGGATGAGAGAAGATATGCAAGAAAAGTAGAACAACACTCTCCTCTAGTGGACAATGAGCAATGAAATCATCCACATTGCTTCCTTGCTCTAGGTTGCCTTTACACAGACAGCCCAGTTCTGATCTTATTTTCACTATTTGGTATTTTGACCAATCAGATCAACTCTAAAAAAGATCTGATGTGAAAAGATCTGTTGTGATTGGTCAAAAGGCCAATTAGTATAAAAATATATATCATAATTGGACTGCCTGTGTAAACACAGCCTATTTGACTCAGCCCTTAGGTTTATTATCCAGAGGTTATTGGGTTGTAAATTGAATAATTCAATTCTAAAATGATCATATCCGTAAAACGAAATGTTCATATATAATTGTACCATTGCGTTAAATCTCCATTCTGACACTACTGTTTGTCAGATATGAATATTTCATGATGAGAAAGTCAAACGAATATAGTACATCTGCCAAACGTTCTAAACCATTCTAGCTAGTTACAATGATCATTGACTGTAGAAAAGTATGTCAATCTATTGTTTGTGCATATGGATGTATCGTGTCTTTACTGTCATTAAGTTGAAGACTTAGTTTTTATCAAAGATTCTCTGTAATTAGTATTACGCGATTAAACTGATTAATGATGTATTTGTAATTAACTAGGAAGTCGGGGCACCAAGGAAAATATTCATATTACAAAGTTATTATTTCCTAAAATAACTTTTCAGATATTTTACATCTGATCAAATAGTCTTCTGATTAATGAATTATTTATTTTACCTCACATTAGTCTCATTCCAAACGTCGTAAATTGTTGATTATCTGCACGAACCCAGTCTTCACTATGAGTCATCCATACATCAATTGTCTTAAATCATTTATTTATTACTAACTAAGTAATTCACAGAAATGCACAAACAAACAAACAAAGTCAATATGGTTACAAGAAATGATAAGGGAATGTGTCCTAGTGGGCTAAACCGGCATCGCGGCTTGATGGACAACATGGGAAGTGGGGGTCAGCTGAGAAGTCACTACAGAGTTGATACTCATTCGGGAACAATTGCAATCAATATATATATTTACGCTCAGTGTGTCATCTTGATCGCTGTTGAAAGATTTGTTTATTTTGTAGAATTGTCCGTCTCTCTCTCTCTCTGTCTTGGTTAGAGGGGATAGTTCAGAGTGACATTAATTAATTTGTTATAGAATGGATGTTTCGGCGGTTGTCATTCTTCGCATTCAATGATACCGAATTCCTAGCTGCAGACTAGTAATTAATATCAAAGACTTGTCCTTATTCTGTCGGAATCGATAGTCTAAGAGTTTAACCACGTGGTATGGTTAAAAGATTCAGCAATGGTCTGCAACCTTTATACTCCCGTGATTGAGACAAACATGGTCCAGTGATAATTTCTCAAAGTTGGGTTTTATTCGGAATTGCAGAAAAGGGCTGTCCTAGGATGCCTGACCCTAACTGGGCTCAGGGGCGGTCCTCTGATTTAGTTCAACTCAAAAGGGAATTGGAGTTGAACAGTCCAAAATCACATCACACAATTTTACAAACAGTATCATACTCACTCATTCATCTTATACAACAGTTAGATGTAAACCTCATATCTGAGGCTATCATATAAATAGCGTTATGGCAATGTGGCCACACCGTCTCCCATGAGCTACCCCAAAATGTAACAAACGGACCAGTTCGTAGCTGGATTCTTCAGCGATCTTTTATACCTTGTCCGGAACGTGACATTTTTTCTGACCTCAACTTCTGTGAGGTGGAAGAAATTCCTTTGTTCTCTATGAAAATTCACTCTGTTTCTTATACTGTGTGGCCATGAGGCAGGGCCTTCTCAGGAATTTCCCGACCTCTCTCTGACCACAGCAGCCTAGTTGAAGGAGGCAGGGGGAGGCAGGGGGAGGCAGGGAGAGGGGGATGGTCTTTCTTTACCCAAAGAGGGCAACGTCATGACAGATGTTACACTGGTTTTGATTCATTCAAATTGTTAATCAGTAGTCTCTTAAAATATGTGCTGAATTACTCACTTTTTCACATTACATAATTACGTAAAGAACTGACATTTTACATAGGAAGCTAATATCTTCACCATTTGCTTAATATCATTTTCTGGGCTAATTATTCTGTATGTCAATACATTGATGTATTTATGTAAGGAGTGCGTACTGGCGGCAGGGAAGTCAGGCGCAGGAGAGCAAAAACTGGGTTTACAACAGAGTAGTTTAATACATAAAACCACCGGCATCCAGAACAAACAATCAATGGGTTTGTTCTGAACAAACAATCAACAAACCCCATCACACACCAGATAACCTTGCACATGCACTTACAATAAACAATTCCGGACAAGGACATGGGGGAAGAGAGGGTTAAATACACAACATGTAATGAGGGAATTGAAACCAACTGTGTGGGAAGACAAGACAAAACAAATGGAAAATGAAAAGTGGATCGATGATGGCTAGAAGACCGACGAACGCCGCCCGAACAAGGAGAAGAACCGACTTCGACGGAAGTCGAGACAATTTTTCTATATTCTTTGGTTGAGTATGGACGAACATGCATTATTTAACCCTACTGTTGTGTTTGTTTCATGTTTATTAATTCTGTGTTCCCGGTCCAAAATGACCGCCCCCATTATAGCTGATTAGAAATCCATAATAATCCATATATTATCACCTAATGTTGTGTTAGATCTTTTTATCAACTTAAGTTCTTGTGAACATTACACGTTTTGAACTTATATTTGCTATTGATGGCTTGTAGGCCTCATTGACCTGGGCTCATACAACTAGTTTTTGAGTTAAAAAAAAGCATAATGTATAGATTATTTTGACTATAACAAATACTCAGATGAAACATATTGTGCTATTTATCACAGACTACTTTGTATAAAAGTTTAACAGGGACTCTCCTCCACACCAATGTCATGGTCAAAGATATGATCAAGAGCCTCACATACACTATATCGTTTGGTCATTGTGCTGCCACAGAATGAATTGTGAACAAGGCCTCAAAAAAGCTTTATTTACCAGAACTGCGAGAAAAGTTCTATATATTATTGAAACAATGTTGCAATTGTTTGTGAGAATGCCAACAGGTGTGGTTCCCGTGGAGGAAAGATTCTATTGGGAAAAGGTTCCCATGAGGGCTGCCATGAAAGCCAAGAAGGGCCCATGCCCATCCAACTGCTGAATGGGAATGTGCATGAACTCAATTTTATACACTAACTGTAGTCTCATCCATTCATTTCTAATGACCGGTCATTTTTGACCGGTAACAGCACAGGTGTACACCCAAAATGTAAGGAAAATCATCCAAATGTATTTTGTGTATTCAGATGCCCTGTTTGGACAAAGTCATGGAACCTTATGTCACGACTTCCGCCAAAGTTGTTCCCTCTCCTTGTTCGGGCGGTGTTCGGCAGTCAACGTCACAGACCTTTTAGCCATTGCTGATCCATTTTTCATTTTCCATTGGTTTTGTCTTGTCTTCCATCACACCTGGTTCCAATCCCATCAATTACATGTTGTGTATTTATCCCTCTGTTTCCCCTCATGTCCTTGTCGGTGATTGTTTATTGGAAGTGTATGTGCACGTCTGTACTGGTGTGTATTTAACCCTCTGTTCCCCCTCATGTCCTTGTCGGTGATTGTTTATTGGAAGTGTATGTGCACGTCTGTACTGGTGTGTATTTATCCCTCTGTTCCCCCTCATGTCCTTGTCGGTGATTGTTTATTGGAAGTGTATGTGCACGTCTGTACTGGTGTGTATTTATCCCTCTGTTCCCCCTCATGTCCTTGTCGGTGATTGTTTATTGGAAGTGTATGTGTACGTCTGTACTGGTGTGTATTTATCCCTCTGTTTCCCCTCATGTCCTTGTCGGTGATTGTTTATTGGAAGTGTATGTGCACGTCTGTACTGGTGTGCATCAGGTTGTTACCCATTGATTTTTGTTATTATGTTTGGAAACACAGTTATTTCTCTCCTGTGTCTGACTTCTCTGCAGCCAGTTAAACACCCTTAAACCTTATGACAATCAGATTAAATTAACTACCTTTTTCAGAGAGAACTTGTAAATCGGTCCAATTCGACCGGAACACAGCAGGAGGGTTAACCAATCAATCACAATGATGAGGACTTTACAAATTTCAATTTCCTCACTAGAAGACCATTTATAACCCTTTTATGGATGGTGTACTTGGCTAATTTGTGGCTAGGATAAGAGACACCCAAGGCATTTCTGTTGAACCAGCTTTTGTTATAGTAGTGCAAGGGTGGCCTACTGAGGGCTTAGGTTTTTATCTAATGAAACGGAAAACAAGCAAAAACATATATGTTTCTGAATACGACGGTCACTGGCACCATCTCATCTTTCCACGATGGGCCTATGGACATTTTAGCCTACATGGAGCTGGGGTTTACGCACATCCAAATTAATAAAAGCAGCTGGATAAAACCATGTACATAGATAAAAAGATTATTTTAATAAAGCTTTGGTGGTGATTTATTTCAAAGCGGTCTCTAGTGCCAAACCCTTCTTGTTTATGGGAGAGCGAGGTAAATTGTCACATGGGTAAGTTGTCAAACAGTTCATACCACCAACACTAGAGGCACTATCTCAAAAATCAAATAGCTACTTTGTTGGACTACATGTTCTATGGTCACATAGTCACATCTGGTCAAGGTCACTGCAATCTGAGGTGAGCACAAGTTTCTTATTTTTCTTCAAAAGTAAAAAATTTGCACTTGACATTTTATGCAATAAAACTTTGTTAGGTATGAATGTTCAAAATGATAATTTTACGCTGAGTAGAGGAGACAATACAGTGTCTTTTGATACTTTAACTGCAGTCCTATGTTGAGCTAACCTTGAGATTTAGCCAACATTAGCACACATGGCACACAAGTTGTCTCAATGACCTTGGGGCAAGTCTTCACGTGACAACTTGCCCCAGTATACATAGACATATAGAACATGCTCAAAAACATTGTGATATTGTGTAATCAGCTCTGATAATAGTATTAAATGTTAGTGTAAATAGATGATTATATATATACATATAGTTCAGAGCAGCAGACATATATATCCCTGGACTACACAAGACAGGCTCTGGTGTGTGTGTGTGTGTGTGTGTGTGTGTGTGTGTGTGTGTGTGTGTGTGTGTGTGTGTGTGTGTGTGTGTGTGTGTGTGTGTGTGTGTGTGTGTGTGTGTGTGTGTGTGTGTGTGTGTGTGTGTGTGTGTGTGTGTGTGTGTGTGTGTGTGTGTGTGTGTGTGTGTGTGTGTGTGTGTGTCACGCCTGGGTCTTAGTATTTTGTGTTTTCTTTATATATTTGGTCAGGCCAGGGTGTGACATGGGTTATTGTGGTGTGTTTTTTGTCTTGGGGTTTTGTGGGGCGTCGACGTAGTCTATGGCTGCCTGAGGCGGTTCTCAATCAGAGTCAGGTGATTCTCGTTGTCTCTGATTGGGAACCATATTTAGGCAGCCATATTCTGTGAGTGTTTTCATGGGTTGTTTGTTGTTTTTGTATATTATGTTATTTCATGTATCGTCGATTCTACATTAAAGAACATGAGTAACCACCACTCTGCCTTTTGGTCCGAACCTTATTCTACCTCTTCATCAGAGGAGGAGATAGAAGAACGCCGTTATAGTGTGTGTGTGTGTGTGTGTGTGTGTGTGTGTGTGTGTGTGTGTGTGTGTGTGTGTGTGTGTGTGTGTGTGTGTGTGTGTGTGTGTGTGTGTGTGTGTGTGTGTGTGTGTGTGTGTGTGTGTGTGTGTGTGTGTGTGTGTGTGTGTGTGTGTGTGTGTGTGTGTGTGTGTGTGTGTGTGTGTGTGTGTGTGTGTGTGTGTGTGTGTCTCATACATGCCTAATGTATGAGAGAGTATATCCACAGACTACTTCATGTCATGAATTTAGTGTGATGTTGTTACATTGTGGCAACAAGGATAGTAGACGGGGAGATGGGTGTAATAAATCTGTAATAATAAGTCTGTAATGAATATGTCATTGCAATGAGGAAATGTGTTTTTGAAGGAAAGAAGGGAAGGGAGGAAGGAAGATGGATAGAAATTATAAAAGAAAGACTGGCAGCACACCACACCACACCACCTGGCATAATGTTAAAGGCAGTGAGGCAGGTGAAGTTGCAGAACAAATCAATCAGGAGTACAGCGAAGGATTTTGACATAAAGTACCGTACTCTGACTCGGTATTGTCAAACGGTTACCAGAGAAGAAGCTAAAAGTCAAACAGCCATGCCAACAACAGTGGTTGGCTATACAAAGCCACGACAGGTTTTTACACCTGATTTGGAGATGCAGCTTGTTCAGTGTATCACTAGGTCAGCTGACATTTATTTTGGTATTTTGCCAAGTGAGGTCAGAAGACTTGCCTACCTGTTTGCTGTGGCACACCAGATGAAATTTGTGCCAATGTGGCAAGAAATAGAAAAGGCCAGCTTGGAGTGGTTTACAAGCTTCTTAAAGCAGAACCCAACACTGTTGCTGAGAAAGCCAGAGACAACTAGCCTTGCCAGGGCAAGTAACTTCAACAAATAAAATGTTAATGCTTTCTTTGACAATGTAGCGGAAGTGCTACAGAGATATCAATTTGGACCAGGAGACATATGGAATGTCGATGAAACTGGGGTGACCACTGTACATAAACCTGACAAAGTGGTGGGCAGACGTGGATTCAAACAAGTAGGGTCACTGACCACCACTGAAAGTGGAACCCTCATCACACTGGCCTGTGCTGTCTCAGCCACAGGGAATAGTATACTTTTATTTTATTTTCCCCTATGTCAACTTCCGCAATAATTTCCTGATCAACGGGCCACCTGGCAGCAAAGAGGGGCAAATCCCTCTGGGTGGATGAAAGATGTGCACTTTGTTGACTTCCTGAAACATTTCGTCGAGCATACGAAGTGCTCAAAGGAGAAGCCCTGTTTACTCCTTTTGGACAAAACCCAGAGTCTCATCTGTCCAATCTCATCTGTCAAATATGCCAAAGAAAATGGCATAATTATGCTGTCATTCCCACCCCATTGCTCTCATCGGCTTCAACCCTTAGACAGGTCTGTCTACAGGCCGCTAAAGAGGCACATCAACACCACGTGTGATGCCTGGATGAGGAACAATCCTGGGAAGACAATGTCAATTTATGACATTCCTGGGATTGTGTCAATCGCCTATCCTCTGGCTGCAACCCACTTGAACATTCAGGCTGGCTTTAGGGTGGCTGGGGTACAACCTTACAACATGGATGTATTTCTGGAAAGTTTGCACCATCCTACGTTACAGATGTCCCCATTCAGAACCCAACCCTACCAGGTCCCAGCACCAACCCTACCCTGCCAGGCCCCAGCAACATTCCAGCCCTGCCAGGCCCCAGCACCAACCTGCCAGGCCACAGCAACATTCCAGCCCTGCCAGGCCCCAGCACCAACCTGCCAGGCCCCAGCAACATTCCAGCCCTGCCAGGCCCCATCACCAACCTGCCAGGCCCCAGAACTATTCCAGCCCTGCCAGGCCCCAGCACCATTTCAGCCCTGTCAGGCCCCAGCACCAACCTACCCTGCCTCGAACGAGCTCAGACACAGACCTGCCCAGTTCTTATGCCAGCACCAGCTCACTCTTGCCCAGCAATGCCATTGCTGAAAGTGGACTACCAACTCCAGAGGACATCAGACCATATCCAATAGCTGGCCCCCGAAAACCAGCTTGCAAAGGAAGAAAACGGCGCAAAACCGCAATGCCAACTGACACACCAGTGAAGAAGGCACAAGAAATGGAAAAGGCACAATCTAGCAAAAGGCTGTTTCTGAAGAATGGAAAGCAAGGGGGGGGGAGTCAAAATCTGGATCTGCAAAGAAAGAAAATTCATAGAAGGGTCATCATCAGATGAAGAAGAGAGCTTCTGCCTCGTCCGTGTGGAGCCATTTTCAAACAGCCTTCCAAAGGAGACTTGGGTGTGAGATGCAACAAAAGGGCCCATGATGCTTGCACCTCAGGCCAGGCAATTTATGTGTGCCAGAACTGTGACTCTGAAGATGAGTCAGATTAGTCAGATACGGATGTACGTCGTATAGGCTGTTACAAAACGGCTCATTTGTGCATTAGTGTGTTTAAAAACCACATATGTTTTGTTAAGACTTCAAACATTTAAGCAAGTTATCTGCAGCATTAAATTCCATTCCTATTCCAACAATTACCATGGATCTGTGTGCCAGAGGATGTTCGATTTCAAAGTTCTAAGTGTCACGGCCTGACCTGTTCAAATCAAATCAAATTTTATTTGTCACATACACATGGTTAGCAGATGTTAAAGCGAGTGTAGTGAAATGTTTCACCTGTCCTTGTGCTTGTCTCCACACCCCTCCAGGTTCTGCTTATTATCCCTGGGGTATTTATCCCTGGGTTTCCTGTCTCTCTGTGCCAATTCGTCTTGTTTTGCCAAGTGAACCAGCATTTTTCCTAGCTCCTATTTTTCCCAGTCTCTGTTTTTTCTTAACCCTCCTGGATTTGACCCTTGCCTGTCCTGACGCCGAACCCGCTTGCCTGACCTCTCTTCCTGTTCTGATCTCGAGTCTGCCTATCCCCTTGTACTGTTTGGACTCGGACCTGATCACTGAATCCCTGCCTGTCCTGACCTTGAGCCTGCCTATCGCCTGGTACTGTTTGGAGTCTGACCTGGTTTATGAACTCTTGCCTGTCCCCGATCTGCCTTTTGCCTACCCTTTTGTTATAATAAATATCGGAGATCAACCATCTTTCTCCTGTTTCTGCATTTGGGTCTCGCCTTGTGACCTTATACAAAGTAAAGTGGTCGTGCCACTTAATTAATGTGTGCTTTGCCAGCATTATTGTTTTGACTGAAATCATGATTTTCCAGATTCTCTAGGCATGCTAGTTTGTATTTCTTTAATGAAGTTGAATTTGGTTTTGAATTTGAAATGAATTAGTTGTGTTCTTATTTGTTGATAATCCAATGTGACAACTTTCGCGACGTAGTGTGACAATTTCTCTGAAGATGGAAAAAGTGCACACTCTCTATTTAACAGTATACAACTCCGTACTGAAATAAGATATGAAGATGTAATGAATACAAAATATGTGCCCAAGACTTCCATCTTTCATTTGGTATGCCATTTATACCATTGTGATATACTGTGCCCAGTATATGTTAGACAGCGTGAAACGTGTGACAGCATACCTCGCTCTCCCCTACTTGGCGTAACATTTGCGCAGGACCAAAAAAAGTGGAAGGGAGGCTGTGCATTGTTTTAAATGAAATTAAACAAAATAGGAAAAAACATTCAATCAAATCAAGCGTTTGCTAAAAGCAGTTTGGGAAAGGCGTGTTGCTAGCGGGACACCTCAACAACACCCGGTGAAATTGCAGAGCGCCAAATTCAAATTAAATTTCTACAAATATTTAACTTTCATAAAATCACAAGAGTAACACATCAAAATAATGCTTAACTTGTCGTTAATTAAGCTGCAGTATCAGATTTCAAAAAGGCTTTACGGCGAAAGCAAACCATGTGATTAACTGAGGACAGCGCTCCGCTTACCAAAACATAAAAAATTTAAACGAGGCAGGTGCGACACGAAAGTCAGAAATAGCGATATAAAAAATACCTTACCTTTGACGATCTTCTTCTGTTGGCACTCCAAAAGGTCCCAGTTACATCACAAATGGTCCTTTTGTTCGATAATGTCCTGGTGCACTTAATCCATCCAGTTTCCCTCCATCAAATGCATACAAAATTAATCCCAAACGCTACTAATAAACTTTGCCAAACAAGTCAAGATCGAAAACCCTCCAATGTGGATGATTTAAAACTATTCTGCAAAGAAGAGTGGGTCAAAATTCCTCCACAGCGATGTGAAAGACTCATTGCCAGTTATCGCAAACGCTTGATTGCAGTTGTTTCTGCTGAGGATGGCACAACCAGTTATTAGGTTTAGGGGGCACATAAAGCACTTCCCTCTCTCATAGGGCCATGAAGGTTCGGATAGCTTTTTTCCCTTAATAAAAAAAATCACTAAAACTACATTTTGTGTTTACTTGGGTTATCTTTGTGTAATATTAAAATTTGGTTGTTCTGAAACATTTAAGTGTGACAAATGTGAAAAAATAAGAGATCAGGAAGGGGGAAAATACTTTTTGACAGCACTGTAAATAAAAAAACAAGAAAATTATATTTACTACACAACAAACATGAGGATAAAAAAACAAAAGAATAACAATAAAACGGAGACTAAAAAAAGCACCCTAAGGAAAAGCAAAGCTAAAAAGATGTGTTAAGATTTATTTGTGTTCCCTGGCAGGCTTCTCCAGAGGCCGGGGGAATTGTAACTAAAGGCAGCCTCTCCATGCCTCTTGGTCTTAGGCTTAGTTTTTAATGTTCCTAAATATGAGGTTCATGAGCACATAAAGCACTTCTCTCTTGTTCCATCAGCATACGATGCCATGTAAACATTCATGATGACATGCACACGTTCAAGGCACCCGGTGCCAGAGGCCGCAAAGCAACCCCAAAAGGTCATTGTTTTCTGTAAACATGGAGATGGTGTGTTTTATCAAAAAGCTCCAATTTGGTCTCATCTGTCCACAGGATATTCTCCCAGAAGGATTGTGGCATGTTCAGGTGTGTTTTAGCAAATTGCATTCAGGTTTTCTTATGTCTTTCTCTCAGCAGTGTGGTCCTCCTGGATCTCCAATCATATAACCCTCTTTCATTGAGTTGGAGATAGATGGTGAAAGCTGAAACTGTCATATCTTATCAAATATTTTATAAAGCCCTTCTTACATCAGCTGATATCTCAAAGTGCTGTACAGAAATCCAGACTAAAACCCCAAACAGCAAGCAATGCAGGTGTAGAAGCACGGTGGATAGGAAAAACTCCCTAGAAAGGCCAGAACCTAGGAAGAAACCTAGAGAGGAACCAGACGCTGTCCTCTTCTGGCGGTGCCGGGTGGAGATTATAACAGAACATGGCCAAGATGTTCAAATGTTCATAGATGATCAGCGGGGTCAAATAATAATAATCACAGTGCTTGTCGAGGGTGCAACAGGTCAGCACCTCAGGAGTAAATGTCAGTTGGCTTTTCATAGCCGATCATTCAGGGGATCTCTACCACTCCTGCTGTCTCTAGAGAGTTGAAAACAGCAGGTCTGGGACAGGTAGCACGTCCGGTGAACAGGTCAGGGTTCCATAGCCGCAGGCAGAACAGTTGAAACTGGAGCAGCAGCATGGCCAGGTGGACTGGGGACAGCAAGGAGTCATCAGACCAGGTAGCCCTGAGGCATGATCCTAGGGCTCAGGTCGAGAGAGAGAGAGAGAGAGAGAGAGAGAGAGAGAGAGAGAGAGAGAGAGAGAGAGAGAGAGAGAGAGAGAGAGAGAGAGAGAGAGAGAGAGAGAGAGAGAATAATGAAATTCACAGAGGACACCAGATAAGACAAGAGAAATACTCCAGATATAACAGACTGACCCTAGACCCCAGACACACAAATGACTGCAGCATAAATACTGGAGGCTGAAAGAGAGAGAGAGCATAATACAATACACAGAGGACGCCGGATAAGACAAGAGAAATACTCCAGATATAACAGACTGACCCCAGACACACAAACTACTGCAGCATAAATACTGGAGGCTGAGACGGGGGGGGGTCAGGAAACACTGTGGCCCCATCCGACGATACCCCTAGGCAGGGCCTAACAGGCAGGATATAACCCCACCCACTTTGCCAAAGCACAGCCCCCACACCACTAGAGATTATCTTCAACCGGCAATTTACCATCCTGAGACAAGGCCGAGTATAGCCCACAAAGATCGCCGCCACGGCACAACCCAAGGGGGGTGCGCCAACCCAGACAGGAAGATCACGTCAGTGACTCAACCCACTCAAATGACCCACCCCTCCTAGGAACGACATGGAAGAGCACCAGTAAGCCAGTGACTCAGCCCCTGTAATAGGGTTATCGTATTTCGCCGTCCTAACGGGTAGTGTTAGCTAGCTACATAGCTGTCTTTGCTGTCTTCGTATCATCGTATCATCGTATCCAAGATAATTGTGTTGTTTAGGTTTAGAGTGTGTAGTCTTAGAGTGATTATCTTAATTTACCGAGGTTAGCTAGCCAGCTATTTGTCGTCCTTAACGTAGGTGACTCTGCTAGCTAGCCAACAGCTAGCCAACGCTAGCCAACGTCTTCTGTATAGAACTCAACTACCCGGTCGCATTCACAGGTTGTATCACATTTTCACTTCATTTTCATTACAGTACAACGGTTTGATTTGTTTGATCGTAGCTAGCTACTTAGCTAGCTACATAGCCGTCTTTGTATCAAAGATAATTGTGTAGTCTAGAGCGATTTTCTAGGTTCGCTAGCCATCTATTGTCGTTCTTTAACGCAACGTAACGTAAACAACACTGCTAGCTAGCCTGCTAGCCCCCGAATAGCAACACTGCAGAAACTATTACACTCAACGGAACGACTTGATTAGTGTAGTGTCAACAACGCACCCACTGCCAGCTGACCTACTTCAGCAGTACTGTATCATTTTAATCATTTTAGTCAATAAGATTCTTGCTACGTAGCTTAACTTTCTGAACATTCGAGACGTGTAGTCCACTTGTCATTCCAATCTCCTTTGCATTAGCGTAGCCTCTTCTGTAGCCTGTCAACTATGTGTCGGTTTATCCCTGTTCTCTCCTCTCTGCACAGACCATACAAACGCTCCTCACCGCGTGGCCGCGGCCACCCTACTCTGGTGGTCCCAGCGCGCACGACCCACGTGGAGTTCCAGGTCTCCGGTAGCCTCTGGAACTGCCAATCTGCGGTCAACAAGGCAGAGTTCATCTCAGCCCATGCCTCCCTCCAGTCCCTCGACTTCTTGGCCCTGACGGAAACATGGATCACCACAGACAACACTGCTACTCCTACTGCTCTCTCTTCGTCCGCCCACGTGTTCTCGCACACCCCGAGAGCGTCTGGTCAGCGGGGTGGTGGCACCGGGATCCTCATCTCTCCCAAGTGGTCATTCTCTCTTTCTCCCCTTACCCATCTGTCTATCGCCTCCTTTGAATTCCATGCTGTCACAGTTACTAGCCCTTTCAAGCTTAACATCCTTATCATTTATCGCCCTCCAGGTTCCCTCGGAGAGTTCATCAATGAGCTTGATGCCTTGATAAGCTCCTTTCCTGAGGACGGCTCACCTCTCACAGTTCTGGGCGACTTTAACCTCCCCACGTCTACCTTTGACTCTTTCCTCTCTGCCTCCTTCTTTCCACTCCTCTCCTCTTTGACCTCACCCTCTCACCTTCCCCCCTACTCACAAGGCAGGCAATACGCTCGACCTCATCTTTACTAGATGCTGTTCTTCCACTAACCTCATTGCAACTCCCCTCCAAGTCTCCGACCACTGCCTTGTATCCTTTTCCCTCTCGCTCTCATCCAACACCTCCCACACTGCCCCTACTGGATGGTATCGCGCCGTCCCAACCTTCGCTCTCCCCCGCTACTCTCTCCTCTTCCATCCTATCATCTCTTCCCTCCGCTCAAACCTTCTCCCACCTATCTCCTGATTCTGCCTCCTCAACCCTCCTCTCCTCCCTCTCTGCATCCCTTGACTCTCTATGTCCCCTATCCTCCAGGCCGGCTCGGTCCTCCCCTCCCGCTCCGTGGCTCGATGACTCATTGCGAGCTCACAGAACAGGGCTCCGGGCAGCCGAGCGGAAATGGAGGAAAACTCGCCTCCCTGCGGACCTGGCATCCTTTCACTCCCTCCTCTCTACATTTTCCTCCTCTGTCTGTCTGCTGCTAAAGCCACTTTCTACCACGCTAAATTCCAAGCATCTGCCTCTAACCCTAGGAAGCTCTTTGCCACCTTCTCCTCCCTCCTGAATCCTCCGCCCCCTCCCCCCTCCTCCCTCTCTGCAGATGACTTCGTCAACCATTTTGAAAAGAAGGTCGACGACATCCGATCCTCGTTTGCTAAGTCAAACGACACCGCTGGTTCTGCTCACACTGCCCTACCCTGTGCTCTGACCTCTTTCTCCCCTCTCTCTCCAGATGAAATCTCGCGTCTTGTGACGGCCGGCCGCCCAACAACCTGCCCGCTTGACCCTATCCCCTCCTCTCTTCTCCAGACCATTTCCGGAGACCTTCTCCCTTACCTCACCTCGCTCATCAACTCATCCCTGACCGTTGGCTACGTCCCTTCCGTCTTCAAGAGAGCGAGAGTTGCACCCTTCTGAAAAAACCTACACTCGATCCCTCCGATGTCAACAATTACAGACCAGTATCCCTTCTTTCTTTTCTCTCCAAAACTCTTGAACGTGCCGTCCTTGGCCAGCTCTCCCGCTATCTCTCTCTGAATGACCTTCTTGATCCAAATCAGTCAGGTTTCAAGACTAGTCATTCAACTGAGACTGCTCTCCTCTGTATCACGGAGGCGCTCCGCACTGCTAAAGCTAACTCTCTCTCCTCTGCTCTCATCCTTCTAGATCTATCGGCTGCCTTCGATACTGTGAACCATCAGATCCTCCTCTCCACCCTCTCCGAGTTGGGCATCTCCGGCGCGGCCCACGCTTGGATTGCGTCCTACCTGACAGGTCGCTCCTACCAGGTGGCGTGGCGAGAATCTGTCTCCTCACCACGCGCTCTCACCACTGGTGTCCCCAGGGCTCTGTTCTTGGCCCTCTCCTATTCTCGCTATACACCAAGTCACTTGGCTCTGTCATAACCTCACATGGTCTCTCTTATCATTGCTATGCAGACGACACACAATTAATCTTCTCCTTTCCCCCTTCTGATGACCAGGTGGCGAATCGCATCTCTGCATGTCTGGCAGACATATCAGTGTGGATGACGGATCACCACCTCAAGCTGAACCTCGGCAAGACGGAGCTGCTCTTCCTCCCGGGAAGGACTGCCCGTTCCATGATCTCGCCATCACGGTTGACAACTCCATTGTGTCCTCCTCCCAGAGCGCCAAGAACCTTGGCGTGATCCTGGACAACACCCTGTCGTTCTCAACTAACATCAAGGCGGTGGCCCGTTCCTGTAGGTTCATGCTCTACAACATCCGCAGAGTACGACCCTGCCTCACACAGGAAGCGGCGCAGGTCCTAATCCAGGCACTTGTCATCTCCCGTCTGGATTACTGCAACTCGCTGTTGGCTGGGCTCCTGCCTGTGCCATTAAACCCCTTCAACTCATCCAGAACGCCGCAGCCCGTCTGGTGTTCAACCTTCCCAAGTTCTCTCACGTCACCCCGCTCCTCCGTTCTCTCCACTGGCTTCCAGTTGAAGCTCGCATCCGCTACAAGACCATGGTGCTTGCCTACGGAGCTGTGAGGGGAACGGCACCTCAGTACCTCCAGGCTCTGATCAGGCCCTACACCCAAACAAGGGCACTGCGTTCATCCACCTCTGGCCTGCTCGCCTCCCTACCACCACTGAGGAAGTACAGCTCCCGCCAGCCCAGTCAAAACTGTTTGCTGCCCTGGCCCCCCAATGGTGGAACAAACTCCCTCACGACGCCAGGACAGCGGAGTCAATCACCACCTTCCGGAGACACCTGAAACCCCACCTCTTTAAGGAATACCTAGGATAGGTTAAGTAATCCCTCTCACCCCACCCCCTAAGTTTTAGATGCACTATTGTTAAGTGACTGTCCCACTGGATGTCATAAGGTGATCCATAAAAATTGAGCTCTAAAGGAGAAAGCCCCGCTGTTTAATTAGAAATTCTAGGGACAGTTAGGAGGCCTGTGTCTTGTGACCGTAGCGTACGTGTAGGTATGTATGGCAGGACAGAAATCGGAAAGATAGGTAGGACCAATCCTATGTAATGCTTTGTAGGTTAGCAGTAAAATCTTGAAATCAGCCCTTGCCTTAACAGGAAGCCAGTGTAGAGAGGCTAGCACTGGAGTAATATGATAACATTTTGGGGTTCTAGTCAAGATTCTGTCAGCTGTGTTCAGCACTAACAAGTTTATTTAGTGCTTTATCTGGGTAGAAGGAAAGTAGAGCATTGCTGTAGTCTAACCTAGAAGTGACAAAAGCATGGATTACTTTTTATTTATCATTTTTTGGACAGAAAGTTTCTGATTTTTGCAATGTTACGTAGATGGAAGAAATGTCCTTGAAACAGTCATTGATACAGTATGTTCGTCAAAAGAGAGATCAGGGTCCAGAGTAACGTCGAGGTCCTTCACAGTTTTATTTGAGACGACTGTACAACCATCAAGATTAATTGTCAGGCTCAACAGAAGATCACTTTGTTTCTTGGGACCTAGAACAAGTATCTCTGTTTTGTCTGAGTTTAAAAGTAGAACATTTGCAGCCATCCACTTCCTTATGTCTGGAACACAGGCTTCCAGCGAGGGCAATTTTGGGGTTTCACCATGTTTCATCGAAATGTACAGTTGTGTGTCATCTGCAAAGCATTGAAAGTTAACATTATGTTCCCGAATGACATCACCAAGAGGTAAAATATATAGTGAAAATAATAATGGTCCTAAAACGGAACCTTGAGGAACACCGAAATTTACAGTTGATTTGTCAGAGGACAAACCATCCACAGAGACAAACGGATACCTTTCCGACAGATAGGATCTAAACCAGGCCAGAACTTGTCCGTGTAGACCAATTTGGGTTTCCAATCTCTCCAAAAGAATGTGGTGATCGACGGTATCAAAAGCAGCACTAAGGTCTAGGAGTACCCTATTGGGTACCTAGGATAGGATAATGCACCAATTTGTAAGTCGCTCTGGATAAGAGCGTCTGCTAAATGACTTAAATGTAAATGTAAATGATAAGTATTCCCTCTCCCCCCCCCCTTTAAGATTTAGATGCACTATTGTAAAGTGACTGTTCCACTGGATGTCATAAGGTGAATGCACCAATTTGTAAGTCGCTCTGGATAAGAGCGTCTGCTAAATGACTTAAATGTAAATGTTAAATGTAGGAGCACGAGGACAGATGCAGAGCCTCGGTCTGATGCCATTAAAAGGTCATTTAACCCCTCTACAAGTGCAGTGCTATGATGGGGTCTAAAACCAGACTGAAGCGCTTCGCATACATCGTTTGTCTTCAGGAAAGCAGTGAGTTGCAGTGCAACAGCTTTTTCTAAACATTTTGAAGAGGAATGGAAGATAATAATAATATAATAATAATAATAATAATAATATATGCCATTTAGCAGACGCTTTTATCCAAAGCAACTTACAGTCATGTGTGCATACATTCTACGTATGGGTGGTCCCGGGGATCGAACCCACTACCCTGGCGTTACAAGCGCCATGCTCTACCAACTGAGCTACAGAAGGACTACAGAAGATAAGATATAGGCCGATAGTTTTTTATATTTTCAAGGTTTGGCTTTTTCAAGAGAGTTCTTTATTACTGCCACTTTTAGTGAGTTTGGTTCACATTCGGTGGATAGAGAGACGTTTATTATGTTCAACATAGGAGGGCCAAGCACAGGAAGCAGCTCTTTCAGTAGTTCAGTTGGAATAGGGTCCAGTATGCAGTTTGAAGGTTTAGAGGCGATGATTATTTTCATCATTGTGTCAAGAGATATACTACTAAAACACTTGAGTGTCTGCCTTGATCCTAGGTCCTGGCAGAGTTGTGTAGACTCAGGACAACTGAGCTTTGGAGGAATACGCAGATTTAAAGAGGAGTCCGTAATTTGCTTTCTAATGATCATGATCTTTTCCTCAGAAAAGTTCATGAATATATCACTGCTGAAGTGAAAGCCATCCTCTCTTGGGGAATGCTGCTTTTTAGTTAGCTTTGCAACCGTATCAGAAATAAATCCTATGTCTGAAGTCAGCTGGAAACTGTGTGGCAGTTGATCGAGGTGCTTTCTCCACCAGTCGAACAATCCTTGCTGCAATGTTCCATCACCGTGCGTCATGGCTGGATAGGCTGCGCTGCTGGTGTAAAAAATCCATGCCATTACCAACAGCGTTAACGCTAAGACCTGTTTTTGGTGAGTCTTACATCTTCCTATTTGCTCTGATTGTAATTGTCACTTATGCTCTAGTTTTTAAGGACGCACCTACAGTAAAATATTGGCACACGTCCCATCGCAGCGCAAGCCAGCTGATGTGATAGACAGCTAAATTGTTGACACTTGCACCACTTTAGCACCCATCGAAAATAGAGCCTTTAAAAAATCAATCAAAATCCTCCAGCTTCCAGTATAGAGATACACAACATTCTCTCGGATCATGGCTGAACTGCTTCTTTTAGCCACCACAAAGGGCTCAAATCTCTTTATTACATCGCTCGGTGTTGAACTGAGGTTGCTGTATTTTTTTAACAAAAGGTTTTACCTTTTTATTTGTTTTATTATTCGTTCGCTCACATCACAAAAAAATATTTTAAACATTTAATCCAACTATATTGCCTTACATATCATTACTATGATATTAAAGCTGCTGACAGTACATTGTGTATATGCATTTAGCTACATGAGTTAATCAGGCAATGTTTCCTATTGGGTGATTTTTTTCTGCACTGCAAACTTGATGTGATCTTGAATCTTAAACGGCTACTTCAGGATGTTGACAATGACGCCCTTTATATACAGTTGTGGACAAACATATTGATACCCTTGCACGTTTTTCAAGTAACTCACAATTTTCCCAAAAAACAAGTTGAAATTGACCGAAGTATTTGGTCTTCACAAGTCTTTATTTCACTGTTAATGTTACAGAACCATTGTTTTTGATTCAGAACTTAATATATCCATTTAAATCAAGAAATTAACATAAATGGCTTTGACAGAATTATTGACACTCTAGACTATTTGGTAGCACGGACTTTGGTCAAATAATCTGCAATCAAGTGCTTCCTATAGCCATCAATGAGCTTCCTGCACCTCCGTACTGGCAGTTTGGCCCCTTCCTCTTGTGCAAACTGCTCCAGTTCTCCCGGAGTTGAAGGGTGCCTTCTCCCAACCTCTCAATTTAGATCTGAATTCATTGCTGGCAACTTCAGGACTGTCCAGCGTCTTGAACTATTCCTGTGTGTTTTTTGAAGTGTATTTGGAAGACCCATTACCTCCGACGGAGACGCAGGTTTCTGATACTGGGTACTGGGTCCAAAATTGCACTCCAAAATGCCTTAGTATTCTCCTGATTTCATCATGCCATGCACACATTCAAGGCACCCAGTGCCAGAGGCCGCAAGGCAGGCCCAAAAGGTCACTGAACCTCCATGTTTGACTCAATATTTGACTGTCTCCTATCATATAACCCTCTTTCATTGAGTTGGCGATGGATGGTGTGAGCTGAAACTGTCATATTCTATGTCTGAGGTCAGATGTAATTTTTGTGGCAATTGATTGAGGTGCTTTCTCCACCAGTCGAACAATCCTTCGCTGCAATCTTCCATCAAGTTTTCTCTTAAAGCCATGTCCAGGTAGATTGGCTAGTGGCATGGCCTTAAACTTTTTGATGACATTAAGTACGGTGGAAAGAGGAACATCAAGGTCTCTGGAGATGGACTTATATCCTTGAGATTGTCCATGTTTGGCTACAATCTTGTGTCTGGCCTCCTCAGATAATTATCTGGTTTTCTTTCTTTTCTTTCTTTTTTTTGCTCAGTAAGGTACACTGTGAAACAAAATAGTCATTTTCTCTATTCAAACTGGGTGAATCAGTGATTTTATATTACAGGCACCTGCAACTCACCACACCAATTCAATTCCAAAGTAAGTAAAGACCATTTTAGGATTTCTTTGTGTAGTAAGTTAACATTTAGTACATTTTTCTGATGTTTTTTGTTTTATTCAACTTCAAACCAAAGACATCAAAACGAAATAACACATGGAATTATGTAGTAAACAAAAAGTGTTAAACAAATCAGCTATTTTATTTAACCTCCACTACAGCCCCGTCGATGAGAATGAGGGCTTGCTCGGTCCTCCTTTCCTGTAGTTCACAATAATCTGCTTTGTCTTGATCACGTTGAGGGAGAGGTTGTTGTCCTGGCACCACACGGCGATGTCTCTGACCTCCTCCCGTATACTCTGTCTCGTCGTCATTGGTGAGCAGGCCTACCACTGTTGTGTCATCTGCAAACTTAATGATGGTGTTGGAGTCGTGCATGGCCATGCAGTCATGAGTGAACAAGGAGTACAGGATGGGACTGAGCACGCACCCCTGAGGGGCCCCTGTGTTGAGGATCAGTGTGGTGTATGTGTTGTTACCTACCCTTACCACCTGGGGGCAGCCTGTCAAGAAGTCCAAGATCCAGTTGCAGAGGGAGGTGTTTAGTCACAGGGTCCTTAGCTTAGTGACGAGCTTTGAGGGCACTATGGTGTTGAACACTGAGCTGTAGTCAATGAATAGCATTCTCACATGGGTGTTCCTTATGTCCAGGTGGGAAATGGCAGTATGGAGTGCAATAGAGATTGCATCATCTTTTTAATTTGAATTTTACCTTTATTTAACCAGGCAAGTCAGTTAAGGCACAGGGACTATGGTAAGTCTGCTTGAAACATCTTGGTATAACAGAGAGATTGAAAATGTCAGTGAAGACACTTGCCAGTTGGTCAGTGCATGCTCCAAGTACACGTCCTGGTAATCAGTCAGGCACTGCGGCCTTGTGAAGGTTGACCTGTTTAAAGGTCTTACTCACATTGGCTACGGAGAGCGAGATCACACAGTCATCCGGAACAGCTGATGCTCTCATACATGCTTCAGTGTTACTTTCCTCAAAGCGAGCATAGAAGTTATTTAGCTCGTCTGGTAGGCTTGTGTCACTGGGCAGCTCTCGGCTGTGCTTCCCTTTGTAATCTGTAATATTTTGCAAGCCCTTCCACATCCAACTAGCGTCGATGCCGGTGTAGTAAGATTCGATCTTAGTCCTGTATTGATGCTTTGCCTGTTTGATGGTTCGTCTGAGGGCATAGCGGGATTTCTTATAAGCTTCCAGGTCAGAGTCCCGCTCCTTGAAAGCGGCAGCTCTACCCTTTAGCTCAGTGAGGATGTTGCCTGCAATCCATGGCTTCTGGTTGGGGTATGTACGTACAGTCACAGTGGAGACGATGTCATCGATGCACTTATTGATGAAGCCAGTGACTGCTGTTGTGTAGTCCTCAATGCCATCGAAAGAATCCCGGAACATATTCCAGTCTGTGTTAGCATAAGAGTCCTATAGTTTAGCATCTGCTTCATCTGACCACTTTCTTATTGACCGAGTCTCTGGTGCAATCCTGCTTTCATTTTTGCTTGTAAGCAGGAATCAGGAGGATAGAATTATGGTCCGATTTTCCAAATGGAGGTCAAGGGAGAGCTTTGTACGCGTGCGTCTCTCTGTTTGGAATAAAGGTGGTCTAGAGTTTTTGTCCCTCTGGTTTCACATTTAACATGCTGATAGAAATTAGGCAAAACTGATTTGTTTCCCTGCATTAAGGTCCCCAGCCACTTGGATCGCTGCCTCTGGATGAACGTATTCCTCTTGGCTTATGGTGATATACAGCTCATTGAGTGTGGTCTTAGTGCCAGCATCGGTCTTTGGTGGTATGTAGACAACTACAAACAATACAGATGAAAATTCTCTAGGTAGATAGTGTGGTCTACAGCTTATCATGAGATACTCTACCTCAGGCAAGCAAAACCTAGAGATTCCCGTTGTCTGATTGTCACAAGAGGCCCCAATCTCCTTCCGCAAAATCTCTGTCTCTTTCTCATTTAACATTTACATTTAAGTCATTTAGCAGATGATCTTATCCAGAGCGACCTTACAAATTTCTCCTGCGAATGACGGGGATGAGGGGCCTGTTAGGGTGTCTGGAGTAAATCTCTCTTGTCCGACTCATGAAAAACCTCTTAGAACTACCCCTCCCGGATCCGGGAGAATTGTTATCAAGTGACACTAATTAGCATAACGCAACGCACAAAAAATATTTCTAGAAAATATTCATATTCATGAAATCATAAGTGAAATATAACGAAACACAGCTTAGCCTTTTGTTAATCACCCTGTCATCTCAGATTTTAACAATATGCTTTACAGCCAAAGCAAGACAAGCATTTGTGTAAGTTTATCTATAGCCTAGCATAGCATTATGTCCAGCTAGCAGTAGACAACTTGGTCACGAAAATCAGAAAAGCAATCAAATTAAATCGTTTACCTTTGATGAGCTTCGGATGTTTTCATTCACGAGACTCCCAGTTAGACAGCAAATGTTCATTTTGTCCCATAAAAATACCTCTGTTTGTACTTCACGTTTGGTTGAGAAATCCACCGGAAACTGCGGTCATCACAACGCCGAAAAATATTCCAAATTAGATCCATAATTTCGACAGAAACATGGCAAACGTTTTTTAGAATCAATCCTCAAGGTGTTTTTCTATTCGATAATATATCGATATCTATTCGATAATATATCAACCGGGACAGTTGGCTTCCCAGTAGGAGCGAGAGGCACAATGCCCGCCTTTGTCTATTACGCACAAATCACTCTGAGAGCCACCAGCTGACCACTGACGCAATGTTGTCGTTCAGGCTCATTTTTCAAAATAAAAGCCTAAAACTATGTCTTGAGACACTAGACACATTAGGGAAGCCATAGAAAATCCCATTCACTGCTCAATAGGGAAGCATAGGAACGCAGAGCTTTCTAAATAAGAGTCCCTTCCTGATTGGATTTTTCTCAGGCTTTCACCTGCAATATCAGTTCTGTTATACTCACAGACAAATATTTTTACAGTTTTTGAAACTTTAGAGTGTTTTATATCCTAAGTTGTCAATTATATGCATATTCTAGCATATTGTCCTGACAAAATAGCCCGTTTACTTTTCTGAACGTTATTTTTCCAAAAATGAAAATAGTGCCCCCTAGTTTCAAGAGGTTAAAGAAACATTCTTCATCCAATTCAAGGTGAGTAATCGCTGTCCTGATGTCCAGAAGCTCTTCTCGGTCATAAGAGATGGTAGCAGAAATATTATGTACAAAATAAGTAACAAACGATGCGAAAAAACAAACAAATAGCGCGGTTGGTACAGAGCCAATAAAACGGCAGTGATCCTCTCTGGCGCCAGCATACTTCTGAGTTAAGTTAAAGTATACAAATGCCCAACCTCAGTTATCCTGTCTTGGGCAGGGGGCAGTATTTTCACCTCCGGATGAAAAGCGTGCCCAAATTAAACTGCCTGCTACTCAGGCCCATAAGCATAACCAATTTCAAATGAGGTTTTTGGACATAAAGATGAACTTTATCGAACAAAACACACATTTATTGTGTAACATGAAGTCCTGTAAGTACCATCTGATGAAGATCATCAAAGGTTAGTGATTAATGTAATCGCGATTTCTGACTTTTGTGAGCCCTCTCCTTGGCTGGATTTTTTTTTCTGTGACTCGGCGCTGACCTAACATAATCGTTTGGTGTGCTTTCGCCGTGAAGCCTATTTGAAATCGGACACTATGGTTGGATTTACAAGACGTTTATCTTTAAAATAGTGTTTAATACTTGTATGTTTGAGGAATTTTATTTATGGGATTTTGGTTTGAATTTGGCGCCCTGCAATTTCACTGGCTGTTGTTCACTGGCTGTTGTCCCACCTTGTACCAGAGAGGTTATTATAAACATAGGCAATCTAAACAACTGTGGATGTTACAGTGGACACCCCTTTGATTTAGTGAATATGGCTATTTCAGCCACACCCAATACTGACAGGTGTGTAAAATCGAGCACATAGCCATTCAATCTCCATAGACAAACATTGGCAGTAGAATGGCCTTACTGAAGAGCTCAGGGACTTTCAACGAGGCACCGTCATAGGATGCCCTGCTAGAGCTTCCCCGGTCAACTGCAAGTGCTGTTATTGTGAAGTGGAAACGTCTAGGAGCAACAACGGCGAATCCACGAAATAGAAGGCCACACAAGCTCACAGATCGGGACCGGCGAGTGCTGAAGCACGAATCGTGTAAAAAAAGTCTGTCCTCGTTTGCAACATTTACTACCTTGTTCCAAACTGTCTCTGGAAGTAACGTCAGCACAAGAATAGTTTGTCGGGAGTTTCATGAAATGGGTTTCAATGGCCGAGCAGCCACACACAAGGCTAAGTTCACCATGTGCAATGCCAAGTGTCGGCTGGAGTGATATAAAGTTCGCCGCCATTGGTCTCTGGATTTGGCAGATGCCAAGAGAACGCTACCTGCCCGAATGCATAGTGCGAACTGTAATGTTTGGTGGAAGAGGAATAATGGTCTAGGGGTGTTTTTCATGGTTTGGGCTAAGCCCCTTAGTTCCAGTGAAGGGAAATCTTAACGTTACAGGATGAAATTACATTCTCTGCTTCCAACTTTGTGGAAACAGTTTGGGAAGGGCAATTCCTGTTTCAGTGCCCCCGTGCACAAAGTAAGGTCCATACATAAATGGTTTGTCGAGATTGTGTGGAAGAAATTGACTGGCCTGCACAGAGCCTTGACCTCAACCCCATCAAACAACATTGGGATTAATTGGAATACAGACTGCGAGCCAGGCCTTTTGTGTACTTTTTACCCTTTTTTTCTCCCCAATTTCGTGATATCCAATTGGTAGTAACGGTCTTTTCCCATTTCTGCAACTCCCGTACGGACTCGGGAGAGGTGAAGGTCAAGAGCCATTCACCTCTGGAGAGGCGAATGTCGAAACATGACCCTACCAAGCCGCACTGCTTCATGACACATTGCTTGCTTAACCCAGAAGCCAGCCGCACCAATGTGTCAGAGGAAACTGTGTCAGCGTGCATGTGCCCGACCCGCCACATGAGTCACTAGAGTGCGATGGGACAAGGACATCCTGGCCGGCCAAACCCTCCCCTAACCCGGATGATGCTGGGCCAATTGTGCTTTGCCTCATTGGTCTCCCGGGCGCGACTGGCTGCGACACAGCCAGGGATCGAACCGGGATCTGTGGTGAAGCCTCAAGCACTGCGATGCAGTTCCTTAGACCCGCTGTGCCACTCGGGAGGCCATTTTATTGTTTTTTCTCATCATCATTGCAAACATTGGCAATGTTTAAACATTTTTACTACGATATGGCAGCATAACTATTAAGATTGTAATACCAAATAGTAGGCAGTCTAAAGCAGTAGTTGAAAAACGACCCACACCTACACACCCCTGGAGGTCGGGCCCCTCAGAGAGCATATGAACACATCATAAGCCATGAAAAACCTTTTTGAATTACAGAACATTTTCTTTCAAACTGCAAAAATGTCTCTCAGCATCATGGCAAAATGTGTAGAATAGCAGGAAATTTGTTCAGATATTATTGAAAGATTATTGAAAGTTGAGACAAAGTAAGGAAACTATTTCTATTTTGTTGCATTATTTTATCTAAAATGTACATGCAGGGGCATCTTCTAAAAGGAAAATATTTTTTTGGGGGGATTTTCTAAATAGTTTCCATATTATTAATTTGTCAGAAATGCCCTTGTCTGGCTCAAATAATCCCAATCTGAAAAATGACCTCATGTACACAACCGGTCATACGTTTAAGATTACCTACTCATTCTATGGTTTTCTTTATTTTTTATATTTTCTACATTGTAGAACAATAGTGAATGCATCCAAACTATGAAATGACACATATGGAATCATGTAGTAACCAAAAAAGTAGAAAACAAATCAAAATATATTTTATATTTGAGATTCTCCAAATAACCACCCTTTACCTTGATGACAGCTTTGCACACTCTTGGCATTCTCTCAACCATCTTCATGAGATAGTCACCTGGAATGCATTACAATTAATAGGTGTGCCTTCTTAAAAGTACATTTTCCTCATTGCATTTCAGCCAATTAGTTGTGCTGTGACAAGGTAGGGGAGGTAGCCCTATTTGGTGAAAGACCACATCCATATTATGGCAAGAACAGCTCAAATAAGCAAAGAGAAACTACAGTCCATCATTACTTTTCCACCTGAAGGTCAGTCTATACAGAACATTACAATAACTTTTAAAGTTTCTCCAAGTGCTATGATGAAACTGGCTCTCATGAGGACCACCACAGGAATGGTAGACACAGAGTTACCTCTTCTGCAGAGGACAAGTTCTTTAGAGTTACCAGCCTCATAAATTGCAGCCCAAATAAATGCTTCAGAGTTCAAGTAACAGACACATCTCAACATCAACTGTTCAGAGGAGACTGTGTCGTAGTAGTAGTATTTGTAGTAGTAGTAGTAGTAGTAGCAACAGGGAGTAGTGTGTTGCTAGGTAATGAAATAAATGATGGCACTGTTAATGAATGCGTGTGTATGGTGTCTCATATATCATGGGCAGGATAGGCTCTAACAATGGGAATCCCAAACCATCCGTTGTACAATTAATCAATAAGGCCGAGGAGATGTGGTACATGGTCAATATACCACGCCTAAGGCCAGTTCTTATGCACGATGCAACGCGGAGTGCCTGGACACAGCCCTTAGCCATGGTATATTGGCCATATATCACACTCCGCCGCTTCCAGATTTGGAGAGGTTTCAAATCTGTGTCTTCTAACAGACACTATTTTTTGTATCTCTGTCACCCAACAATTTCTGGATCATGGTGGTTTGAAGACAGTGGTTTGTGTAAATCTGTGACTGGCCAGCTATTTTGCAGATCTTTGGCAGCATTTTTGCGGTGGGTGTTCACTCCCATTGGCTCTTTTGTGTACCTGACATGTACCTTACGTCGACAGACACATTGGTTGCACATTGTGAATTTGGTGTCATTCTGTATACTATGCCAAATGAGAAGGGGGTTGTTATATGTCAGTTCAAACCAGCTCTGAGTCCAGCATAGCTGCTAAACAATCCTATATTCTTTGGGATTCCTGTTTCTCACTGAACCATACAAGTCCTGTAGAATTATGTTCAGCTCCGTTTTTGTTGTGTTTCCAAATTCACAATGCACCCTTTTTCTGCACAACAGTCCGTGTAGCAGGTAAGTGCCCACTTTGTTAGCTTCATTCACAATGTCTTTTTAGTTTCTCTCAAGTTAATCTAAAGGCTTATTTTGGCATGTCTAACTATTGTTGATGAAGCCATTTTATCGAGGTGAAAGGCACAATGATATAAAGGTGAAAAGGCTAAATGTCATAGTCGTGGTATACGGTCTCACATACACACGGTGAAATGCTGTTTTAGCCCATCAGTATCCAGTATCCAAACTACCCGGTTTATAAGGTCTGATATACCATGGCTTTCAGCCAATCAGAATTCAGGACTCAAACCACCCAGTTTATAATGAACAATAATTGTAAAAATGAAATGCCGTTTATGGTGTCTAACAGAGTTGACATAAATCCAGTTAGTTGCATTTTATGAACATTTATTTTTGGGGGGGTGGGGTTGTTCCTTTACATTTTTTTATTTTACCTTTATTTAACTAGGCAAGCTCTAATACAATAAATTAACTGACTTGGTGAACATCCCTTCATGTACCGAACTTGCTTACCACTTTTTTTCATGTGGTTTTGTCCTTCACAGTCTCCATGAAATGATGACCTCTTCCTAAATATCAAATTATAAATTTTGTGTATGGTTTCCTAGAAACAAGGGTGTCTCAATTTACCCCTTTGGGCTCAACTTACCCCACTCCCGTACAGTGTAATCCACTTGAGTAATTACTGCCTGAATTATCTTACACTACATACCCAATGCTCAGATTTCACAATAACCATTTTTTATCTCCCCCTTTCAACAGAATGGTACAAACCGAATGTTGGCCTCATCGCGGCTCTCCTCACAACCTCAACTGGAGCTGCCATATCGTGTCCAGAAGCGGGAGACACCAAATGCTTTGACTTCTAAACGGGTGACCTCAGTTTGCCCAGAGACCTCAGCCGGAATGGAGGTAGTGTCCAGAAACATGCAGGGAGATCGCACAGAAAACATCTTTACAATCCCTGTGCAGTAGACACTGCATGTGTATGAACCCACCTCTGAAAGGTCACCCTATTCAGTGTATGGTGGCCTACTTTCTACCAGTCATATGAGACTCTGGGGAAGACGTTGTGCACAATAAAGGGAGTAGGTTAAATTGTCTATGTGATTATGTGTATTTAATGCAATGCAGTTAGACTGTCTTGAGTAGGACGGGAAGTCATAAATAGTTTGATCAAATGCAATTGTCGACTAAGAAATGAGTGAAATAAAACATTGGGACTTTGGATGTTGTCTTTAATTATTTGTTTAATTGACTGTTGTGTCCGTTCACAAGATAATGACCAATCATTAACTGGGTTCTTCAGTAATCTATCTGTCTAAGCCTTCAGGGGGAGGGTTCTACTAAGCTAACATATGGAATTGTTTTAAGATGTCATACCATGGATCATTTAGCTATATCATTTAGAATTTTAGGGACCCTGTAGGTATCCCCCCAAAATACTTAATAAAAAATCATATATATATATATACACTGCTCAAAAAAATAAAGGGAACACTTAAACAACACAATGTAACTCCAAGTCAACCACACTTCTATGAAATCAAACTGTCCACTTAGGAAGCAACACTGATTGACAATACATTTCAAAAGCTGTTGTGCAAAGGGAATAGACAACAGGTGGAAATTATAGGCAATTAGCAAGACTCCCCCAATAAAGGAGTGGTTCTGCAGGTGGCAACCACAGACCACTTCTCAGTTCCTATGCTACCTGGTTGATGTTTTGGTCACTTTTGAATGCTGGTGGTGCTTTCACTCTAGTGGCAGCATGAGACGGAGTCTACAACTCACACAAGTGGCTCAGGTAGTGCAGCTCATCCAGGATGGCACATCAATGCGAGCTGTGGCAAGAAGGTTTGCTGTGTCTGTCAGCGTAGTTTCCAGAGCATGGAGGCGCTACCAGGAGACAGGCCAGTACATCAGGAGACATGGAGGAGGCCGTAGGAGGGCAACAACCCAGCAGCAGGACGGCTACCTCCACCTTTGTGCAAGGAGGAGTAGGAGGAACACTGCCAGAGCCCTGCAAAATGACCTCCAGCAGGCCACAAATGTGCATGTGTCTGCTCAAACGGTCAGAAACAGACTTCATGAGGGTGGTATGAGGGCCCGACGTCCACAGGTGGGGTTTGTGCTTACAGCCCAACACCGTGCAGGACATTTTTCATTTGCCAGAGAACACCAAGATTGGCAAATTCGCCACTGGCGCCCTGTGCTCTTCACAGATGAAAGCAGGTTCACACTGAGTACATGTGACAGACGTGACAGAGTCTGGAGACTCCGTGGAGAACGTTCTGCTGCCTGCAACATCCTCCAGCATGACCGGTTTGGCGATGGGTCAGTCATGGTGTGGGGTGGCATTTCTTTGGGGGGCCTCATAGCCCTCCATTTGCTCGCCAGAGGTAGCCTGACTGCCATTAGGTACCGAGATGAGATCCTCAGACCCCTTGTGAGACCATATGCTGGTGCGGTTGGCCCTGGGTTCCTTCTAATGCAAGACAATGCTAGACCTCATGTGGCTGGAGTGTGTCAGCAGTTCCTGCAAGAGGAAGGCATTGATGCTATGGACTGGCCCGCCCGTTCCCCAGACCTGAACCAATTGAGCACATCTGGGACATCATGTCTCGCGCCATCCACCAACTCCACGATGCACCACAGACTATCCAAGAGTTGGCGGATGCTTTAGTCCAGGTCTGGGAGGAGATCCCTCAGGAGACCATCCGCCACCTCCTCAGGAGCATGCCCAGGTGTTGTAGGGAGGTCATACAGGCATGTGGAGGCCACACACACTACTGAGCCTCATTTGTACTTTTTTTAAGGACATTACATCAAAGTTGGATCAGCCTGTAGTGTGGTTTTCCACTTTAATTTTGAGTGTGACTCCAAATCAAGACCTCCACGGGTTGATAAATTTGATTTCCATTGATAATTTTTGTGTGATTTTGTTGTCAGCACATTCAACTATGTAAAGAAAAAAGTATTTAATAAGAATATTTAATTCATTCAGATCTAGGATGTCACGCCCTGGTCGAAGTATTTTGTGTTTATCTTCGTGTATTGGGTCAGGCCAGGGTGTGGCATGGGTTTTTGTATGTGGTGTGTATATATTGGGATTGTAGCTAATGGGGTGATCTAGCAAAGTCTATGGCTGTCTGGAGTGGTTCTCAATCAGAGGCAGGTGTTTATCGTTGTCTCTGATTGGGAACCATATTTAGGCAGCCATATTCTTTGAGTTTGTAGTGGGTGATTGTCCTTAGTGTCCTGATGTCCTTGTTCTGTGTTAGTTTACACAAGTATAGGCTGTTTCGGTTTTCGTTACGTTTATTGTTTTGTAGAGTTTGTGTTTAGTGTGTTTTTTCATTAAACATGAATCGTAATCTACACGCTGCATTTTGGTCCGACTTTCCTTCACACCAAGAGAACCGTTACAGAATCACCCACCACAAACGGACCAAGCAGCGTGTCAACAGGCAGGAGCCACAGGAGAGGCAACAGAGGCAGCAGCAGCAGGAGCAGCAGCAGCTGCAGTGGGAGAGGCTGCACTACCTGGAGAAATGGACATGTGGGACGAACTGGACGGTAAAGGACCCTGGGCTCAGCCTGGAGAATATCGCCACCCCAAGGAAGAACTGGAGGCGGTGAAAGCTGAGAGGCGCAGGTATGAGGAGGCAGCACGGCGTAGCGGATGGAAGCCGGAGAGTCAGCCCCAAAAATTTATTGGGGGGGGCTCACAGGGAGTAGGGCTACGCTAGGTAGGAGACCTATGCTAACTTCCTGTGGTTACCGGGGGGCTAGTGAGACCGGGCAGGCACCGTGTTATGCAGAGGTGCGCACGGTGTCCCCAGTGCGAGTGTATAGCCCGGTGCGGTATATTCCAGCTCCGCGTATCGGCCGGGCTAGATTGAACGTCGAGCCAAATGCCATGAAGCCGGCTCTACGCATCTGGTTCCCAGTGCGTCTCCTTGGGCCGGCTTACATGGCACCAGCCTTGCACTCGGTGTCTCCGGTTCGCCTGCATAGCCCAGTGCGGGCTATTCCACCTCGCCGCACTGGCAGGGCGACCGAGAGTATTCAACCAGGTAAGGTTGGGCAGGCTCGGTGCTCAAGAGCTCCAGTGCGCCTGCACGGTCCGGTCTATCCAGTACCACCTCCACACCCCAGCCCTCCGGTAGCAGCTCCCCGCACCAGGCTTCCTGTGCGTGTCCTCGGTTCAGTACCACCAGTGCCAGCACCACGCATCAGGCCTACAGTGCGCCTCGCCTCTCCTGCGCAGACGGAGTCTCCCACCCCTCCAGCGCTGTCGGAGTCTTTCTCCTCTCCTGCGCTACCGGAGACTCCCGTCTGTTCAGCGCAGCCAAAGCTGCCAGCCTGCATGGAGCAGTCAGAGCTGTCAGTCTGCATGGAGCAGCCAGAGCTGTCAGTCTGCATGGAGCAGCCAGAGCTGTCAGTCTGCATGAAGCAGCCAGAGCTGTCAGTCTGCATGAAGCAGCCAGAGCTGCCAGTCTGCAAGGAGCTGCCAGTCTGCAAGGAGCTGCCAGTCTGCAAGGAGCTGCCAGAGCTGCTAGTATGTAAGAAGCCGCAAGAGCTGTCAGCCTACATGGAGCAGCCAGAGCCGCCAGTCAGCGTGGAGCAGCCAGAGCCGCCAGTCAGCATGGAGCAGCCAGATCTTTCAGTCTGCCAGGATCCGCCAGTCAACCAGACTCTGCCAGGATCCGCCAGGCAACCAGACTCTTCCAGATCTGCCAGTCAACCAGACTCTTCCAGATCTGCCAGTCAGCCAGACTCTTCCAAATCTGCCAGTCAGCCAGACTCTTCCAGATCTGCCAGTCAACCAGACTCTTCCAGATCTGCCAGTCACCAGACTCTTCCAGATCCGCCAGTCGGCCAGGATCCGCCAGTCAGCCAGGATCCGGTAGATCTATCTACCTGCCTGAGCTTCCTCTCACTCCCGAGCTTCCTCTCACTCCCGAGCTTCCTCTCACTCCCGAGCTTCCTCTCACTCCCGAGCTTCCTCTCACTCCCGAGCTTTCTCTCACTCCCGAGCTTTCTCCCACTCCCGAACTTTCTCCCACTCCCGAACTTTCTCCCACTCCCGAACTTTCTCCCACTCCCGAAATTTCTCCCACTCCCGAAATTTCTCTCAGTCCCGAGCTGCCCTTCAGTCCCGAGCTGCCTCAGTCCCGAGCTGCCCTTCAGTCCCGATCTGCTCCTCAGTCCAGTGGGGTTCTGGGTGAGGACGACTAGGCCATGGTCGGCGGCGAGGGTGGACTATCCAGGGACGCGAGGAGAGGGGACTAAGACATTGACTGAGTGGGGTCCACGTCCCGCGCCGGAGCCGCCACCACGGACAGACGCCCACCCGGACCCTCCCTATTGTTTTGAGGTGCGTTCGGGAGTCCGCACCTTAGGGGGGGGGTCTGTCATGCTCTGGTCAAAGTATTTTGTGTTTATCTTAATGTATTGGGTCAGGCCAGGGTGTGGCATGGGTTTTTGTATGTGGTGTGTATATATTGGGATTGTAGCTAGTGGGGTGATCTAGCAAAGTCTATGGCTGTCTGGAGTGGTTCTCAATCAGAGGCAGGTGTTTATCGTTGTCTCTGATTGGGAACCATATTTAGGCAGCCATATTCTTTGAGTTTGTCGTGGGTGATTGTCCTTAGTGTCCTGATGTCCTTAGTGGACCTGATGTCCTTGTTCTGTGTTAGTTTACACAAGTATAGGCTGTTTCAGTTTTTGTTACGTTTATTGTTTTGTAGTGTGTTTTTTCATTAAACATGAATCTACACGCCGCATTTTGGTCCGACTTTCCTTCACACCAAGAGAACCGTTACATAGGATGTGTTATTTTAGTGTTCCCTTTATTTTTTTGAGCAGTGAATATTGAATTTGACCTTTACTACTACAGCCCATAGAAAGGCATTGAATAACACATTTATCATGAGAAGAACAATTTTCAGGATGTCTCATGGTCTGACAAACACTTCTGTAGCTATGCCACCTTCCACTGCAGATTCGGAACGTCGACATAGGAGGATGCGGTGGATTAGGACGCAGCCCATGCAAAAACATATCTCTAGCGCCCCCCGAGAGGCGCAGTGGTCTAAGGTACTGCATCGCAGTGCTATAGGCATCACTACAGACCCGGGTTTGATTCCGGGCTGTGATCAGGAGTCACATAGGGCGGGTACACAAATGGCCCAGTGTCGTCCGAGTTAGGGGATTGTTTTGCAGGGGGGGCTTTACTTCATAGCGCACTAGTGATGACGGGCCTGGTGCCTGCAGGCGGATCTCGGTCGCCGGGTGAACGGTGTTTCCTCCGACACATTGGTGCGGCTGGCTTCCGGGTTAAGCAGACGGGTGTTAAGAAGCGCGGTTTAGCGGTTCATGTTTCGGACTATGAATGACTCGACCTTTGCCTCTCCCGAGCCCGTTGGGGAGTTGCAGCGTTGAGACAGGATAAAAATTGGGGAAAATGAAAAAATATGTTACCAAGATTGACGCATGGGTGTGTCAATCGACTCTTATTAATAATATAAATAAAAAGTAATATCAGTTTAATGGAGTTTAATTATCTGAAATTCCAGAATGCTCAACATTGAAGTTTGATCAAAGAAGGCACAGCTAGATGGTGCCAGAGAGGCATGTGAAGTACACAAAATTCAGAAAAAAGGCAAACATTTCACACACTAGAGACAGTGATTTAAGATCTCAAATTAATTAATTTAGTTATTTTTGGTGTTAAGTCAATTGTCACAAATTATGTAGAATCTGGTCACAACATTATTTCCTTCTAATGGTAACAAAAGCAAAACCAAGCAAAGAAAAAACTATTAACAGGAAACTTCTCTAAAATGTAAGCCTCTGACACCAAGTATATCCTTTTGAGTTATGTGACTGAAGATTGACTACTGTTCCTTCTACTTCATTCAGTACACTATGAAAGAGACATGTCATGTGTTAGCAAAAAAGGCCTATTTTTGTTATGACAACACCACAGGAGGTTGGTGGCACCTTAACTGGGAAGGACGGACTCATAGTAATGTAATGGTATAGAACTCAAACACATAGTTTCCATGTGATAGCATTAAATTCACTCCATTCCAGCCATTATTATGAGCTGTTCTCCCCTCAGCAGCATCCTGTGACACATCATCACTTTCATAGCATACATAAATCACCTAAAAGGAATATGAAGGCATCACTTGTTCATAGCACCACATAGTGTCAATGGTTTTCTCCATTCAGCTGCCAAATCAGCAAGTGCCCAAAGTTCATTGATTATGACCATGACACTGCCATCTATGAGTATGAAGCTAGAGCAATATGCCCAACAACCACTGATACATGTAGATGCAAGCTACAAGCTGACAAAGGTACAGAGTAGATCCTTAGCTAGCTTTCTTTAAGGTTGGTTTACGTTTTCACACATTTTATTTTCCCATTTATATTCCTTAAACATCAGTGCAGAAATATAGAAATGTTGGCCTTGTGAGGAACTGGCACTTGTACATTATTGGTTACCTGTGAGTTATGGTGAATAATACAGGGGAGAACAGGTATTGTTCCTGAAATAACAGTGATACTTTCATTGTTTTCCAGTAAATCTACCAAGGCAGTGTATTTCAACTTGCCTATTCTTCTTTTTTTTTGTCTTGGGAGGGATTGAAAAATAAACGTAAATACAGGTCATCAATCCGACTGTAAATCAGCTGTGTAGGTCTAAGAGTACTGCGTAGCACCGTGGATTGGTATGGGTCTGGTTTGGGTGGAGAGTTGACAGTCTCTAGAAACGCCTGCTGGAGCTGGTGGAAGTCATGGACTTGGTGATTGTGGCACCACCGCCGCTGCCGTAGCTGCTGCTGCCGCCACCATAGCTGCTGCTGCCGCCGCCGTAGCTGCTGCTGCCGCCGCCGTAGCTGCTGCTGCCGCCACCATAGCCGAATCCACCTGAGCCTGCGCTGGAGTAGTCTGGGTACAGAGAGACAGTGGGATCAGTTTAATCTGCTGTAAAGCTAGAGGATATTCTGGTGTCAATGATGCATGTCAAACTTGGTGTGTATTAGTCAGAATAACAGAAAAGGTTCTAAAGCTGAAGTGTGAAGAGCAGGCCTATCTGTCTTATATGGTGACACAATGAGAAATTATATCAAAAATGGTATTACTGCCACCAGAGCTCTGCTGCACATGGATTGTTGCAGTTGCACCACCCGAGGATATTCTGTGAACAGATAAATGCAATGTTAGCGATCTTTGGATATAAAGTTGCTAAGTAACATTGCTAACATGCTAAGCTAAGAGGTTAACATCTCAACTATCCAGCTTCCACTTTCACTCACCTGCTCTCCTCTCCCTCCAGCAGCTTCCTGTAAGTGGCAATCTCAATGTCCAGGGCCAGCTTGACATTCATCAGCTCCTGGTACTCGCGCACCTGGCGGGCCATGTCCTGCTTGGCTCTCTGGAGAGCATCCTCCAAGTCCCTGATTCGGAGCTTGGCGTCCTTCACTGCCAGCTCACCGCGTTCCTCTGCCTCAGCGATCTGAGCCTCAAGGTTGGCCCGCTGTCGTAAAAGAACATCGCATTGGCATTAGCCTTTGCTGTTAGCAAACCTCTCATTCAAAATACATGCATATAATTGTGGCTAATGGTAATACGCTAGTGCTATGAACCATCTTGCTTGGACATCAGGAATTTATGGTCAATCCTCTCAAAGGAGGTTCTGAAATGAGATTGCACCCTCACCTGACCCTTGACGGACTCAATCTCGTTCTGGAGACGAGCGATCATGCGGTTCAGCTCAGCGATCTCAGTCTTGGTTGAGCGGAGGTCTTCACCATACTGTCCAGCAGAGCTCTGCATCTCTTCATACTAAGAAAATATGGGAGGAAATATAATAGAATGAAAAGGAGGGCGGTGAAGATTGATGAAGTGCTCACAGCAATGTTGCTTATTTTGCATGAACGTTTTCTGGTAAACTATGTTAATATATTTTGATCTTGCGATTGAAAGCTGGTCTTGGCTTACCTTCTGCTTGTACCAGGTCTCAGCCTCAGCTCTGCTGCGGTTGGCAATGTCCTCGTACTGGGCGCGCACTTCAGCGACAATGGAGTCCATGTCCAGGTTACGGCTGTTGTCCATCTCTACCACCACAGAGGTGTCCTTGATCTGGCCCTGCAGCTCACGCAGCTCCTGAAGAACCAAGAGAGGATGAAGAGAAACCTTTAGATTTCATCCGGCATCTAATTCACTGACTAACACTCATGCTATCATGATGTAGTGTTGAAGCTCTCCAAGATTCTGATATTGAAGAACTACAGTATGTGTTGTATGGTAAATGTGAAAAGTTAATGAATGGTTCGTACCGCCTCGTAGACGGCCCTGAGGAAGTTGATCTCATCCTGTAGAGCGTCAACCTTGGCCTCCAGCTCCACCTTGTTCATGTAAGCACCGTCAACATCCTGGAGAAGGAGAGAGAGGAGTTAATGGATGATGTAATAACTGTAACATGAGTTATGGAGAGATATGTTATCTCACACACCTTCTTCAGCAGGACAAACTCGTTCTCTACTGAGGCGCGCTTGTTGATTTCATCTTCATACCTGGTGAAAAAACGAAGGGAAATCTATCATGCAAAGTCATCGGTCTGGTTGCTAGTTACACTGAGGTTAAACAAACTATTGTTTATACTAATATGGCCAGTTGTCTACTTTTCATGCACATCCGACATATAGACAACTTACTTGTTCTTGAAGTCCTCAACCAGACCCTGCATGTTCTTCAGCTCCCCCTCCAGCTTCATCTTCTCATTGCCCAGGCCGTCCAGCTGTCTGCGCAGGTTGGAGATGTAGGCCTCGAACATGGCGTCGATGTTGGAGCGGGTGGTGGTCTGGTCCTGCAGGAGGCTCCATTTGGTCTCCAGCATCTTGTTCTGCTGCTCCAAGAAACGCACCTGCAGGGACAAAATGGAAATGGTCAGTGCCATTGACTGAAACTTGTGAAGGAAGGAAGGAAGGAAGGAAGGAAGGAAGGAAGGAAGGAAGGCATGAACAAACATATGAATGAATGGGTGGATGAATGAATGAATGTGCATGAACCTGCATGGACAAAACGGAAATGGTCAGTGAGTGAGTGAATAAATGGATGAATGTGGTCATTAATGAATGATGATGTGTAATGGATGGATCCATGAATAAGGCTTCATAGACTCTACATTACGATTTAATTGTCAGTCTTTCTCCTGGGTAGACTTCTGTAGATGTTTTAAAAGGAAGTGGAAAGAATGGTGCTCCAAGGGTGTGGCAAAAACATAACTTCTCCTAGGTCAACCTTGTAGCAGACTTGCAGTAAAAGCCACATCTGTACCTGCATAGATAGCATCACAGGTTTGTGTTTGAACAGCCACACCCTGTCCAAGACTTTGTTGATATAAGTGATGATGACATATGGTAATCTAGGGGTAAACACAGAGTCTGAGAAGCCAACATCCTGGGAGGTCAAATTAATCGTAATCCCATCGATAATCTGCCCTGAGATGTGTAGCTCTCATTGTTCACCCTCAAAACAAAACAGGGCCAGTGAGAGAGTGTTTATTGGCATGCCAAAGCATATATAAACTTTCCCTGACAAGGAGTGGCTCACTGTGTGTGTATGTGGGATTAACCCTAACTCACTGTGGGTGTTTTACCTATCTCTCATAGCTATGAGTCATCTCTTTTGCTCTGTTTCACTCTGAAGGCCACGCATTCATTCCAGACTTTTAAAAAAAACAAAGAGTTTGGACTATGTGGGCACTCTGTCCACACAACCACACCCTGCAGGCATGCGATGGTTGAGTCAGAGGGAGAGATGGGTCTCCACCCTTGTTTAGATAGCAGCCAAAGAGGCCGTTAAAGTCACAGGACCTGACAAGGCTTCAGGCTATCTTTATTGTATTATTGTTTACTCCTGGGTGGGGTCCTTTTACAACATTTATAAAAACTCAACACAAATGGGCATAATCAGAAACAGCCTCTGCACAGTATATACCCTTTTCTAATCCCAAAGGTCATAATTAATTGACAGATTCAGCAGTAGAGATAAGATTTACAGCTCCCTTGTCATACTATCTATTTCTTATGTCCGAGTGTAAATTGTGGGAGATATGACATATGTGACATAAGGGCTGTCAGCAGAAACAAAAACATGCCTGCATTTGGAGAGCAGCTTTACTCAGCTCTATACAGCCAATAAATGCTATGCTGTTATATTAGCAAGCTAATATGTGAGGTGAAAGCCAACGCTAACTTGTATTTGTCATCTTTCTGGTTTACTCTATTGATTGTGATCATTGCACGTCAATACAAAACTTCAAGTATTTCATGGTGGTGGTCAATGTCAATGATCTATTTGGTTACATGACAACAGTCTGACATGGAAGCATGCAGATAGTGTAGCTGGAAGGGAGAAGCACCATGATAGCATTCTGAACACAGGGTTCAGAATGTTTCATTTCAGTGCATGATGAAGTCAAAAGAACAGTGCACAGGCACTTATTTTGCGCACTTCAATATAGACAGTAAAATAGTGTGCAGTTGATATTGATGTGAATGCCCAGTCAAAACGGTTCGCTGCTCTGGCCCCCCAATGGTGGAACAAACTCCCTCACGACGCCAGGACAGCGGAGTCAATCACCACCTTCCGGAGACACCTGAAACCCCACCTCTTTAAGGAATACCTAGGATAGGATAAAGTAATCCTTCTCACCCCCCCCTTAAAAGATTTAGATGCACTATTGTAAAGTGGCTGTTCCACTGGATGTCATAAGGTGAATGTACCAATTTGTAAGTCGCTCTGGATAAGAGCGTCTGCTAAATGACTTAAATGTAATGTAAATGTAATGCTTAGCATTTGAAGTACAGGCAAGGTGAAGACGCACAGGTTAACAGAAAGGAACTGACCTTATCGATGAAGGAGGCAAAGCGGTTGTTGAGGGTCTTGATCTGCTCTTTCTCATGGGTGCGGACAACCTGGATGTTGGGGTCGATCGCCAGGTTCAGTGGTGCCAGCAGGCTCTGGTTGCATGTGACAGCTGTGATGGTGGCGCCATGGAATCCGCCACCCATACCACCACCATAGCCAGCGCCGAGACCACCACCGTAGCCACCTGCGCTGCTGCTGCTGCTGAAGCCGCTGCCTCCGCCCATACCCATGCCACCACCGAACCCGGCGCCAGAATGGCGGACTGACCCGCTGCTCATCCGGGTGGATCCGGGAGCAGCCAAGGACTGGCTGGTGAAACTCTTGCGAATGGTGGTGTTGCCCCCCATGCCGCCGCCCATGCTGCTGCCGCCGCTTCTGTAGCTTGTCCTGCTGAAGCTCATGGTTGCAACTTTAGGGTAGTGTTGACTCTGCTTTACAAGCCTGAATTCTCAAAAAAGAGAGCAACGGAATAAGGACAAGGAGGCTTCAAAAAGGAGAGTCAAGTTCCTCAAGTGACGATCTGGCTGACACCTCGCTGGTTTTATCCTGCTCTAGAGTCAAGGGGAGGAGCATTCACCTGAAACAGGGTGACCCACTTTTACCTTCACTCTCACAGTCTTTCCGTCTCACTGCCCACTCCTCCTCCTTCTCCCTTGATTCCCTGAGGCTGTGGCTGGCAGGAGTGGCCCATCCTGTCAGACTGGTAGGGAAGGATTGAGTGGATGTAAGCCCTGACACACCCTGCTTCTGGTCAAAGGGGAGAGAGAGAGTTGTGCGGGGTATTGGAGAGATGAGAAGAGAGTAGACGAAGAGTTGGGGTCAATTGCCTTTTACAAGAGGTCTCTTCGAGAAGGAGTGTGCTCTAGCTTTCTGTCACAGAGCTACGAGAAAGTGAATGAAGTACAATGCAGTACAAACTTGGAGATACTTTATTGTAGTGTCATTATGTGTGGGAGACATCTTTATGTGTTTACAGAACTAACTTTAAAAAAAACATAGCTTATCAGAAAAGGCAAGCCTATTGTATAGACACAATACACACACAGGTACAATAGGGGGAGTTAGAGAGGCTTGAACAAAATGATTTTCTTAGGGCATATGCAAATAATAAAGTGTATACATGTCTACAGGGTGGTCAAGTTCCCTAGAGCACAGTCTTACACATAAATGAACAATGTATATTACCATTTTTGGCAGTAGTATACTCATTTACTCTGACTGATTTTACCAACTTCAGTTCACAACACCTTGTTTAGAATTGCATAGACATTTGAGTTGATGCCTTTTAACCTATAGTATTGACATTTCAATAGAAAGAAAGAAAGAAAGAAAGAAAGAAAGAAAGAAAGAAAGAAAGAAAGAAAGAAAGTCACGCAAAAACTTCTGACTGGGTGTGGTTTGCTGTTTCTGTGTGGCGATCCTGTGATTACAGCCAGTCAGAGCTGTGCTCTGGTGACTGGGATTTTCTAACCCAGTGACACACACAGGGGAGAGGGTGTGAGTTTGGGTAGGCCAAGGCTTGGCCTTCCAATTCTACGTTCTCTTTAATTTGATCTTTTATGCCGCAATTGAAAATACCTAACAATGGGACACCCAAGCCAAAACACATATTAGGTATATCATACAATCAAATTAAATCTGTAATAGAATGTGCACCTTTTTTGTCATAAGGGTGACATGTAAACAACCTGGCTCCAGCTATCTAATTGTAATAATCCAAACAATAACAGTAAGCCTAGCACACACACAAACAGAAAAGTATGCGTAATCTTGTCTGGGACATGTAGTCAGTGTGTGTTTCATATTAAAATGAGTTGATTATGTGAGCTGGTGTTCATGTACAGTACTGAAGGCATGCATGTTGGTGTATCTAACAAGCACAATGTAACTCAATGCTGCCCTTACCCCTCCCTGGTATGTACAAACTTCATGGCCCAGCTGTTGACACACAGAGCATGCATGGAGTGATACATACGTCTCTGTCTGTCTGTTTCTCTGACAGTCAGTCATCCCAAGCATTTCCTGACCTTTTCTGGATGTTGGTGTTTAGCTTCAGTGCATACCAGTTATGGTGCCTTAATACCATCCTGAGCAGTTTCAAATGTCAATACACTAGGTTAAAATACCCTAGGTTAAAAGTGGGTGTGCAATACATTATCCCATCAGAAGGGTTAGTAATGTGATGAAAATGTATTTTATATTTGAGATTCTTCAAAGTAGCCACTCTTTCCCTTCATGACAGCTTTGCACACTCTTGGCATTCTCTCAACCAGCTTCATTAGGTAGTCACCTGGAATGCATTTCAATTAACAGGTGTGCCTTGTTAAAAGTGAATTTGTGGAATTAATGCGTTTGAGCCCATCAGTTGTGTTGTGACAAGGTATGGGTGGTATACAGAAGATAGCCCTATTTGGTAAAATACGGCAAGATCAGCTCAAATAAGCAAAGAGAAACAGTCCATTACTTTAAGACATGAAGGTCAGTCAATACGGAAAATGTCAAGAACTTTGAAAGTTTCTTCCATTCAGTCGCAAAAAACATTAAGTGCTATGATGAAACTGGTTCTCATGAGGACCACCACAGGAAAGGAAGACCCAGAGTTACCTCTGCTGCGAGGATAAGTTCATTAGCGTTAACTGCACTTCAGATTGCAGCCCAAATAAATGGTTTCATAGAGTTCAAGTAACAGACATCTCAACATCAACTGTTCATAGGAGACTACATGAATCAGGCCTTCTTGGTTGAATTGCTGCAAATAAACTACTACTAAAGGACACCAATAATAAGTAGACTTGCTTGGGCCAAGAAAGACGAGCAATGGACATTAGACTGGTGAAAATCTGTTCTATGCTTTGATGAGTCCAAATTTGAGATTTTTAATTCCAACTGCCGTGTCTTTGTGAGACGCAGAGTAGGTGAACGGATGATCTTCACATGTGTGGTTTCCACTGTGAAGCATGGAGGAGGAGGTGTGATGGTGTGGGGGTGATTTGCTTGTGACACTGTGTGATTTATTTAGAATTCAAGGCACACTTAACCAGTACGGCTACCAAAGCAATACGCCATCCCATCTGGTTTACGCTTAGTGGGACTATAATTAGTTTTTCAACAGGACAGTGACCCAACACACCTCCAGGCTGTGTAAGGGTTATGTAACAAAGGAGAGTGATGGAGTGCTGCATCTGTTGACCTGGCCACCACAATCCCTCGACCTCAACCCAATTGAGATGGTTTGGGATGAGTTGGACCGCAAAGTGAAGTAAAAGCAGCCAACAAGTGCTCAGCATATGTGGGAACTCCTTCAAGACTGTTGGGAAAGCATTCTAGGTGAAGCTGGTTGAGAGAATGCCAAGAGTGTGCAAAGCTGTCAAGGTGGCTACTTTGAAGAATATAAAATATAAAATAAATGTTGATTTGTTTAACACTTTTTTGGTTACTACATGATTCCATATTTGTTATTTCACAGTTTTGATGTCTTCACTATTATTCTACATTGTAAAACATTAAAAAAATTAAGACAAACCCTGGAATGAGTTGGTGTGTCCAAACTTTTAACTGGTACTGTATATCAGAAGTTGACAGTCTTGTTTTAAAAGTCTGACATATAAGCACTTTTGAAAGTACCATAGTATTTAGGATTTCGACTGTATTGCCTAGAGTAGAACACTTCATACATTATACTTGGGAGTTGTTAACAGTTTGCTTTAGGCATGAAGTGATAAATGTATTTTTTAAGTGTTTCACTTAAGTGGAATTGGCTTGGAGACAAAAACCTGAGTGTGCACAACTAGTCAAACTGCTCATTCATTCCAAGAGCCAGGGAAAGTTACCCAATATGCTGTAGCTAGCAGTTTTTTATTCTCACTGTAATTTATGATTCATTTTTTACAATTACCGTTGTCTGCATCCAACAATGATAATCTATCACAGGCTGTGGTCTTGAATCCTAGTCCTGGAGAGTCCCAGGGTATGCAGCTTTTTTCTCCAACCCAGTACACCTGACTCAACTAATTAAGGGTTTTATGAGTAGGTGATAAGTTAGTACAGATGTAGGATGTTAATTTGACCTATATTGTAACAGCAAAATAATCCAGCAGCAACAGGATTTGAAGGTTCAGTCCCTAAATTTTCTAGGTCTTTTTTAATATTGAGGAATATTTAACTTTCTCTGTTCATAGCTGTAACAACATGAATTTGTACATGAGGCAGAAATAAAGTGGTGCGACTCGAGTTTCACCTTCAGCTGGAAGATGGTGTCCCTTTTTGCTCAGTGGAGGAAAGGGAGAGCAGACGGACGTTAAGAGGCGGACCCGCAGTCTGCTGCTCTCTCACTCCGCAGAGACTGACCATCAGATGCAGGCACCATCAGCCCAGTAAAATAAAAAGCTAATTATTTAAATGTATGCTCACTCAGCTGTGCCTCAAAAGTAATACAACAACGGATCTATTACCAGTGTGATCATATAGCCTACCTCAAATTTTGAAATAGAATTGTACAACAATGCATTGGCCGGGCAATTCAAGCAAAGCCAATATGCAGTGATAATATATTGGGCCTATAGCTTACTGCATAAACCTCATTGCTAAAGTGCTGTTTTTAATTGGTTAATGTTGCATAGCCTTATGTTTTTTAAGTAATGTATAAAATAAATCTCAGTGGTAGATCTCGGATTGCATTTTGACTCACAGTTGTCCTTCTTTACACTATCAAAGTTTCCCTTTACTATGGCATTTGTGATCTAGTCAATGCAATATTAGCCACGTTCAAACAAAAGGAACTATGCAAGAGATTTTGTTGTAGGCAGAACGCATCAGTGTAGGATTCCATTGCACTGACAAGCATGACTCAGCCCATACACTACACATACTGGTGCATCATAACCAATCAGAGCTGCAGTAGGCCTATATGCAAATAGTCCATTGCCATGTAGATCATTTGTAGTCAGCAATAGGGAAGTGATGGCTTTCTACGAAAGAACAAAATGTGCTCAACACATATTTGAAATGCTAGTCAAGTAAATAACTAAATAAAGTAAATCACTGTTTTTATGTCTTAAAGGGGCGGAGTTGTATTTTGAGAGATGCTCGAATAAGCTAAGTAGCCAATAGGCAGAGGGTACATTTAACATTTAACATTTAAGTCATTTAGCAGACGCTCTTATCCAGAGCGACTTACAAATTGGTGCATTCACCTTATGACATCCAGTGGAACAGTCACTTTACAATAGTGCATCTAAATCTTAAAGGGGGGGGGGTGAGAGGGAATACTTATCCTATCCTAGGTATTCCTTAAAGAGGTGGGGTTTCAGGTGTCTCCGGAAGGTGGTGATTGACTCCGCTGTCCTGGCGTCGTGGCCTACATTATGGTCAAATATCCACAGCAGCCTACTTGGCCACTGTTAACACTGTAACTTAAAGCGGTTACAGCATCAGTGTTCACAGGAAACACACGCTGGAAGTTGCACAGATTTTTCACAATGTTCAAGTTTGCACTCAGCATATCTGAAATTTGCTCAGTGTCAAAAAACATTTGAGGAAACATTGCTTACATCTGTACCTCACTGCAACACACCTTGTGGGTCCCCAGGACCAAGATTAACCAACGCTTAGTTAGAGGCCCAAAATTTCTCAATTACTCTTGCCCTGTGCAGAAACAAGTCCAAGTCCCAAACCCATTAGCGCTTGGAAAGATGGTGAAAATCAGCAGCATACTCAGAAGACAAGGTTGATACATTTTGAGTCCTCTGGTTTACAGAAAAAAGGCCACAACAACTGCCTTTAGCACTCCTTCACTATTAAGCAAAAGTGATTTCTTATATCAGGACATTTCACAAATGTCACAATTTACAATGGCTGTGTGTTGGTGTAGTGTGAGTAAGGAGTACAGTGGAGCCCTCAGCTTGCAAAGCTCAACCTAACCAACAATATAGTACAATAAAGTCAACTACCACCCAACGCACTTGTACGTTCCAACACACCCCTTTGTGCTTACTTTGGCTTTCCCCCTGTGTTTGTGGGTGTGTTTCTGCAGGGGGCGTTTCGTGAACTGGTTTCACTGTGGAAGTCATACTGGCACCACATGTAGAGGTACACACTCTCGCACTTCACAGTGTTGAGTGTTTCTCAAGCAATAGCAGACCGAGGGAATGCTGTTGAACTACACTCCAATACATGGCTATCCAGAGTAGAAGCGTACAATATGTAAGAAGGTGGAAACTGGCAATTGCGTGCGTGTGTGTGCATGCATGTGGGTGTGGATGCATGCGTGTGGATGTATGCGTGTGTGTGTTTGTGTGTGGGTGCATGCGTATGCGTGAACTCTAGTGCCCGCTAATGCCATAGCACCTTTGTGATGGGAATAAAGGACAAATGGCTTTGTGTGCTCATACATCTTATCACAATGTTATTATTGTGTCTCGTCCCTAATGCGACACTGAGAACGATGCCAACTGCGACCTGGCCAAGATAAAGCAAAGCAGTGCGACACAAACAACACAGAGTTACACCTGGAATAAACAAACATACAGTCAATAATACAATAGAGAAAGTCTATGTACAGTGTGTGCAAATGAGGTAGGATAAGAGGGGGTGAGGAAATAAATAGGCCATAGAGGCGAAATTATTACAGTATGGCAAATGAAACACTGGGGTGATAGATGTGCAGAGAATTAGTGTGCAGGTAGTGGTACTGGGGTGCAAAGGAGCAAAATAAATAACAATATGGTGATGAGGTAGTTGGATAGACTATTTACAGATTGGCTATGTACAGGTGCATTGATCTGTGAGCTGCTCTGACAGCTGGTGCTTAAAGCTAGTGAGGGAGATATGAGTCTCCAGCTTCAGTGATTTTTGCAGTTCGTTCCAGTCATTGGCAGCAGATAATTGGAAGGAAAGGCGGCCGAAGAAGGAATTGGCTTTGGGAGTGACCAGTGAAATATACCTGCTGGAGCTCGTTCTGCGGGTGGGTGCTGCTATGGTGACCCGTGAGATGAGATAAGGCGGGGCTTTACCTAGCTAGTTAACACAGTGTCCAAAAAAGGGCCAGAAGTATACAGAATGGTGTCGTCTGCGTAGAGGTGGATCAGAGAATCACCAGCAGCAAGAGCGACATCATTGATGTATACAGAGAAAAGACTTGTCCCGAGGATTGAACCCTGTGTCACCCCCATAGAGACTCCCAGAGTTCCGGACAACAGGCCCTCCGATTTGACACACTGAACTCTGTCAGAGAAGTAGTTGGTGAACGAGACGAGGCGGTCATTTGAGAAAAAATGGCTGTTGAGTCTGCCAATAAAAATGTGGTGATTGACAGAGTCGAACGCGTTGGCCAGGTCGATGAATACAGCTGCACAGTATTGTCTCTTATCAATGGCGGTTATGATGTCGTTTAGGACCTTGAGCGTGGCTGAGGTGCACCCATAACCAGCTCGGAAACCAGATTGCATACTGGAGAAGGTACAGTGGGATTCGAAATGGTCGGTGATCTGTTTGTTAACTTCAAATCAAATCAAATCAAATGTATTTATATAGCCCTTCGTACATCAGCTGATATCTCAAAGTGCTGTACAGAAACCCAGTCTAAAACCCCAAACAGCAAGCAATGCAGGTGTAGAAGCACGGTGGCTAGGAAAAACTCCCTAGAAAGGCCAAAACCTAGGAAGAAACCTAGAGAGGAACCAGGCTATGTGGGGTGGCCAGTCCTCTTCTGGCTGTGCCGGGTGGAGATTATAACAGAACATGGCCAAGATGTTCAAATGTTCATAAATGACCAGAATGGTCGAATAATAATCAGGCAGAACAGTTGAAACTGGAGCAGCAGCACAGTCAGGTGGACTGGGGACAGCAAGGAGTCATCAAGTCAGGTAGTCCTGGGGCACGGTCCTAGGGCTCAGGTCCTCCGAGAGAGAGAAAGAAAGAAAGAGAGAATTAGAGAGAGCATATGTGGGGTGGCCAGTCCTCTTCTGGCTGTGCCGGGTGGAGATTATAACAGAACATGGCCAAGATGTTCAAATGTTCATAAATGACCAGCATGGTCGAATAATAGTAAGGCAGAACAGTTGAAACTGGAGCAGCAGCATGGCCAGGTGCACTGGGGACAGCAAGGAGTCATCATGTCAGGTAGTCCTGGAGCATGGTCCTAGGGCTCAGGTCAGTTGAAACTGGAGCAGCAGCATTGCCAGGTGGACTGGGGACAGCAAGGAGTCATCATGTCAGGTAGTCCTGGGGCCTGGTCCTAGGGCTCAGGTCCTCCGAGAGGGAGAAAGAAAGAAGGAGAGAATTAGAGAACGCACACTTAGATTCACACAGGACACCGAATAGGACAGGAGAAGTACTCCAGATATAACAAACTGACCCTAGCCCCCCGACACAAACTACTGCAGCATAAATACTGGAGGCTGAGACAGGGGGGGTCAGGAGACACTGTGGCCCCATCCGAGGACACCCCCGGACAGGGCCAAACAGGAAGGATATAACCCCACCCACTTTGCCAAAGCACAGGCCCCACACCACTAGAGGGATATCTTCAACCACCAACTTACCATCCTGAGACAAGGCTGAGTATAGCCCACAAAGATCTCTGCAAACTTGGCTTTCAAAGACCTTAGAAAGGCAGGGTAGGATAGATATAGGTCTGTAGCAGTTTGGGTCTGGAGTGTCTCCCCCTTTGATGTTGGGGATGACCGCAGCAGCTTTCCAATCTTGGGGATCTCAGATGATACGAAAGAGAGGTTGAACAAGTTAGTAATAGGGGTTGCAATCATTTTGGCGGTTCATTTTAAGAGAGGGTCCAGATTGTCTAGCCCTGCTGATTTGTAGGGGTCCAGATTTTGCCGCTCTTTTAGAACATCAGCTATCTGGATTTGGGTGTAGGATAAATGGGGAGGCTTGGGCAAGTTGCAGTGAGGGGTGCAGGGCTGTTGACCGGGGTCGGGGTAGACAGGACGAAAGTATGGCCAGCCGTAGAAAAATATTTATTGAAATTCTCAACTATCGTGGATTTATCGCTGGTGACAGTGTTTCCTAGCCTCAGTGTAGTGGGCAGCTGGGAGGAGGTGCTCTTATTCTCCATGGACTTTACAGTGTCCCAGAACTTTTTGCAATTAGTGCTACAAGATGCAAATTTCTGTTTAAAAAACCTAGTCTTTACTATCCTATCTGCCTGTGTATATTGGTTCCTGACTTCCCTGAAAAGTTGCATATCGCGGGGGCTAATCGATGCTAATGCAGTACGCCACAGGATGTTTTTGTGCTGGTCAAGGGCAGTCAGGTCTGGAGTGAACCAAGGGCCATATCTGTTCCTGGTTCTAAATTTTTTGAATGTGGCCATGCTTATTTAAGATGGTGAGGAAAGCACTTTTAAAGAATAACCAGGCATCCTCTACTCATGGAATGAGGTCAATATCATTCCAGGATACCCAGGCCAGGTCGATTAGAAAGGCCTGCTCGCTGAAGTGTTTTGGGGAGCGTTTGACAGTGATGAGGTGGAACAAACTCCCTCACGACGCCAGGACAGCGGAGTCAATCACCACCTTCCGGAGACACCTGAAACCCCACCTCTTTAAGGAATACCTAGGATAGGATAAGTAATCCCTCTCACCCCCCCCCCCTTTAAGATTTAGATGCACTATTGTAAAGTGACTGTTCCACTGGATGTCATAAGGTGAATGCACCAATTTGTAAGTCGCTCTGGATAAGAGCGTCTGCTAAATGACTTAAATGTAAATGTAAATGAGGGGTGGTCGTTTGACAGCAGACCCGTTAAGGACGCAGAGAATGAGGCAGTGATCACTGAGATCCTGGTTGAAGACAGCAGAGGTCTATTTGGAGGGCAGGATGGTTGGGATGATATCTATGAGGGTGCCCGTGTTTACGGATTTGTGTTTGTACCTGGTGGGTTCATTGATAATTTGTGTGAGATTGAGAGCATCAAGCTTAGATTGTAGGATGGCCGGGGTGTTAAGCACATCCCAGTTTAGGTCACCTAACAGCACGAGCTCTGACGATAGATGGGGGGCAATCAATTTGCATATGGTGTCCAGGGCACAGCTAGGGGCTGAAGGTGGCCGATAGCAAGCGGCCACGGTTAGAGACTTGTTTCTGGAGAGGTGGAATTTTAAAAGCGGAAGCTCAAATTGTTTGGGCACAGACCTGGATAGTAAGAAAGAACTCTGTAAAATCTTATAGTTATGGATGGAAATGTCAGGGTGTTTGGTGGTCTTCCTAAGCCAGGATTCAGACACGGCTAGGACATCCGGGTTGGCAGAGTGTGCTAGGGCAGTGAATAAAACACACGTAGGGAGGAGGCTTCTAATGTTAACATGCATGAAATCAAGGCTTTTACGGTTACAGAAGTCAACAAATGAGAGCGCCGGTGGAATGGGAGTGGAGCTGAGCACTGCAGGGCCTGGATTAACCTCCACATCACTAGGGGAACAGAGGAGTAGGATAAGGGTATGGCTAAAGGCTAAAAGAACTGGTCGTCTAGTACGTTCAGAACAGAGAGTAAAAGGAGCAGATATCTGGGCACGGCTGAATCGATTCAAGTCATAATGTAATGACAAAGTGACAAAGGTATGGTAGGATGTGAATACAGTGGGGATAAACCTGTGCATAGAGTGACGATGAAAGAGATATTGTCTCCAGATATCATTTAAACCAGGTGATGTCACCGCATGTGTGGGAGGTGGAACTAAAGTGTTAACTAAGGTGTATTGAGTAGGGCTAGAGTCTCTACAGTGAAATAAGGCAATAATTACTAACCAAAACAGCAATGGACAAAGCAAGGCCAGCTCCAAGCTAATTGGTTCTTACTTCGGGACAGAGATGTTAGCCAGGAGTGGCCATTCGGAGAGCAGCTAGCTAGCTGCGCTGATCCAGGAGAGAGAAATCAAGGTTTTGCGCTTGCAGTAGAAATCTGGAGATATGGAGAAAAATAAGTCAGATATGCTCTGGTTTGAGTCGCGCTGTGCAGACTGGTGAGAGTTGTCCGGGCTAAAGGTAGTTCATGACCGCTAGCAGTGTCTAGCTAACTACTAGCTCGTAGCTGGCTAGCTTCTGTTTGGGGGTTCCGGTTCATTGGACGGATCAGCAGGGCTCCATGTGGTAAACCAGGCCAATTGGCAAAATAGGTATAGTGCCCAAACAATTTGTCCGATGGGCCTCTTAAGCTAACAATCCGATGTGCTCTAGACAGCTAGGGGCCACGGCTAGCAGGCTAGCGGGTGGGCATACAGGGGACGTCGTGACGGAGGAGTCAGTTGAAAAACACTCTCGGGCGGAATTACATCGGTAGTCCAGTTGTGATGGGTTGCCGGGGGTTCAGGAATTGTAGCCCAAGGAGTGGCTGATGGGCCTCTACGTCTAGCCGGGAGATGGCTAACTGACTACTAGCTTGTAGCCAGTTAGCTGGCTAGCTTTTGATGGGGGTTCCGGTTCTTAAGTATAAAAAAATAGGCGGGTTGCAGGAGAGTATATTCAGTCCGTAAATGGAAAGTGATATTAATATTAAAATATATACGGAAAAAAAACAAGAAAAAACTATATTTACACGGGACAAGACCAAACACACACAAGACAAAACTATAACTACTGCCGTACACACCTTTTCTATTAAAATACTGTCCATACTATCTATACACAGCATTTATACATTTACATTCTGGGCTCTGACATTGCTCGTTCTGATATTTCTTTATTTCTTTAATTTAACATTTTGTGTCTGTTTTGCATTGCTAGGTTTTTCTGCACTGTTGGAGATAGGAACACTAGCATTTCTCTGCACCTGCGATAACTTCTGCAAACTTGTGTACATGACCAAATACTTTGATTTGATTTGAATTTACCTGTGAAGTCAGGCAAGGTACGTAGTTGCAGTGTACACATGTTAGTGTGCCTTCTGGACGTGCGTTTGTACACCTGCATAGGTATGACTGTGTGCGTCTGTCAATGTCTGCATGTCCTTGCAGGTGTAGCAGGCTGGTGTTCCCATAAGATGTATAGCATGTGATTTATGTAGATACAGTTGAAGTCGGAAGTTCACATACACTTAGGTTGGAGTCATTAAAACTTGTTTTTCTTGCATGACACAAGTAATTTTTCCAACAAATGTTTACAGACAGAACAACAGCAAAGAACCTTGCGAAGATGTTGGAGGAAACAGGTACAAAAGTAACTATATCCACAGTGTGGAGGAAAGGAAAGACTGGCTCTGCATTGATTGGGAAACTATTTGTTGCTCTGCCTGTCAATCAAATGCTAGACAAAAAGGTTCTGTTTGATCTAGGTAGGAATAATTATTAGATTGAAAGCAGTTTCAGGAAAAGTCAATTTACCACTAAAGTCAACTTGTCATCCAGAAGGCCAAAACCACCCCAGCCACATCAGTAACTGAACAGCTGATGACAAAGATGATGCCTTACCAGGCAACAAACATTTGCATTTTGTTTGGGAATGTTCATGTCCTCGCAAAGGCAGCAAGATCCTTCCAGGACTTTGAATGGATGGGCATGCAAGTAGTATCTCTACTAAATTATGATTGATTATTAAAATAATATTATTCCATCTAAAAGTAATATCAAATATAGATCATTAATGATTCTTGAAATATTATTCCCTCTAAAGTAAGTCTTTCATTATATACATTGCTTTGCCAACTAATGGTGTTCATTTCTCAGCCTGGACAGGATGTTTGGCATGAAGATTGGGAAAACACACACCAACAGGAAGCAGTCGAGGTGTTGGCTACGTAGTGAAGGTTGAAAGACAGAAGATGAGGGAGAACTTCAGATCACAAAATTTTGTTAGTCTGCTGTGTCCACCGACAGCGCTGTCATGGAGAAGATCTTGTATGCTCAATATGCAGAAAAGGGGAAGTCATTGTGCAATACTGGAGTACCCGTGGAGAAGGCAGATGCTACCCACAAGTGCCATCAAAAGTGGGGCATCAAAGGTATTATTTAACACACCTTGAATAATGTTGTGATTTTAATCATTCTCAGATCAATATGATCCATAAATATATTTTTTATATGAGCTAGCTGACTGGCACACCAAGCCTGTGGCGTTTGTTAGTGTTGGGGCCAAGCTAAGAGTAAAGACTACCTTACATCATCACAATCCACTGCATGGCCCATCATCTGGAGCTGGCCTTCAGACACAGTAAAAAGGCAACTGACTCAACCAAAGCCTGGACACTACTTAGTGGGCTACAGTACCTTCAGAAAGTATTCTTAACCATATTGCACATTTTGTCGTGTAACAGCCTGAATTCAAAATTGATTACATTGTTTTTTTCCACCCATCTACACACAATACCCCATAATGACAAATTGAAAAATATTTATTGATATACATATCTTAAATACATAAATATTCACACCCCTGAGTCAATACTTTGTAGGCGCACCTTTGGCAGTGATTACAGCTTGGAGTCTTTCTGGGTAAGACTCCAAGAGCTTTCCACATTGGATTGTGCAACATTTGCCCATTATTCTTTTCAAAATTCTTCAAGCTCTGCCAAATTAGTTGTTGATCACTGCTTGACAACCATTTTCAGGTCTAGCCATAGATTTTCAAGTAGATTTAAGTCTACTATTTAAGTCTACTATAACTCAGCCACTCAGGAACATTCATTGTTTTCTTGGTAAGCAACTGCAGTGTAAATTTGCCCAAGCAAAGCATCTGGACATGAAAACTGAACCAATACTGCCTGAAGAGTGATGCTAGGGAGTGCTAGATAAAGGGGAAGTAACCGGGGTAGTGATGAAGTCCAAGTGCGCCTCATGATGAGGTGCAGGAGTGCGTAATGAGGGTTGCCAGGTGTGTGTGTCATGATGGGTTGTCAGGACCGATGGTTAGTAAACGGCAACGGCGAGAGGGGGAGCGGGAGTAGACGTGACACAGTGTCTGGTGGAAAGCAGACTAAACCAGGTTTTCCTCTAGGATTTTGCCTGTATTTAACTCCATTCCGTTTAGTTTTTATCTTGAAAAACTCCTCAGTCCTTAATGATTACAAGCATACCCATGACATGATGCAGACACCACAATTCTTGAAAATATGGAGGGTGATACTCAGTAATGTGTTGTATTGGATTTCTCCAAACATAACACTTTGTATTCAGGACAAAATGTTAATTGCTTTGCCAAAATGTTTGCATTATTACTTTAGTGCCTTGTTGCAAACAGGATGCTTGTTTTGAAATATTTGTATTCTGTACATGTTTCCTTCTTTTCACTATGTCAGTTAGGTTAGTAGTGTAGAGTAACTCCAATGCTGTTGATCTTTGTAGTGACTGAGTGTATTGATACATTATCCAAAGTGTAATTAATAACTTCAACATGCTCAAAGGGTTATCCAGGTGTCTGTTCGGTGCACCAATCGTTGCCCTTCTTTGCGAGGCATTGGAAAACCTCCCTGGTCTTCGTGGTTGAATCTGTGTTTGAAATTCACTGTGTGTATGACAGTGTGTGTAAGACAGTGACAAAAAAATCTACATTTTAAATTCAGGCTTTAACACAACAAAATGTTGAAAAAGTCAAGGGTGTGAACATTTTCTTAAGGCACTGTATACACCTTTTACCACTAGAGCCCACTGAGTAGATCCCAACCGTGCCAGCCTGAAATCAACCCTCAGGTAAATATAGTTTACTTATATTACAGCAAATATGACTAAACTCCAATATATCGATAGAGATAAAAAAAAACAAGGGTTTAGATTTACAAGAAGTGTAGGATATTTATGAAGGACATAGATCTCTACTAGATCGGTTTCCCCCCCAGGGGACGGTTGTGCTAACGTGCGCTAATGTGATTAGCATGATGTTGGAATTATCAAGAACATTTCGATAGGACATAGACATGTCTTATATGGGCAGAAATCTTACATTCTTGTTAATCTAACTGCACTGTCCAATTTACAGTAGCTATTACAGTGAAATAATATCATGCTATTGTTTGAGGAGAGTGCACAGTTATGTACTTGAAAATGTATCAATAAGCCAATTAGGCACATTTGATTTGATTTGATACAACATTTTGAAAAGCAATGTAATGGTTCATTGGATCAGTCTAAAACTTTGCACAGACACTGCCAAAATATAAATTGTGCCCAGAGTCCTAAGTCATATAATGGCCTTTCTCTTGCATTTCAAATTGGAAAACACATTTTTTTCTTTGTATAATCTTTTACCAGATCTAATGTGTTATATTCTCCTACGTTAATTTCACATTTCCACAATCTTCAAAGTATTTATTGAAAATTGAAATTGAAAAAAAGGTTACAATCCTTAAGAGGTGACTAAACTTAAGTTAATCACCTCTTAAGATAGTCATCCCTAACCTGAACCCTAACCTGAACCACTCGGGAATTAATGCCTAAACTTAAGTTTAACCCTCTCCCTAACCATAACTCTAAACATTCTGAATTAATGACTAAACTTTTTTGTTTGACTGACAGCTAAGATACTGCACCAGATGGTGTAATTAAAAACGTCATTGTTTGCTGTTTGGGGTTTTAGGCTGGGTTTCTGTACAGCACTTTGAGATATCAGCTGATGTACGAAGGGCTATATAAATAAATTTGATTTGATTTGATTTGATTTGATAGCGTAACTATCTGACAACTAAAATATGGCACCACATGGTGTAATAAAACCGTCAAGCCATGGCGTAATTCTGTTGCTGCAGTTACGCCACGTGTTGAGGTTTTATTGGATTGCCTCGCCAGTGGGATTAAAAGATTCCCAACATCAAATCAATCTTTATTTATACAGCATATTTCAGACATGGAATGCAACACTTTGTGTTGTACTGGGGGGGAAAAACACAAATAAAAAACAATTAAAGCTGAAATATTTACTAGACACAAACATAAGAGCTAAAAGCACCCTAAGGAACAGCAAAGCTAAAAAATCTGTTTTTTAAGATCTATGTTTTCTAAATATGTCCTCAGGACATGATCCAGGACCTGGTTGGGAGGTTTGAGGACCCCAAAAGAGCTACAAAGAAAATATGACAGGTCAACATTTTTAGTCTCTTGATTTAGTTTCAGGCAAGTTATTATTCTAAGTGAAACCACATTTGATCAGTTATTATATAACTATATATCTTCCTTATAAAAACCTACTATATAATAGTGGAAATCAAATCCATTTTTATTTTTCACATGCGCCTGAATACAACAGGTGTAGTAAACCTTACCGTGAAATGCTTACTTACAAGCCCTTAACTAACTATGCGGTTCTAAGAACATAGAGTTAAGAAACGATTTACTAAATCAACTGAAGTGAAAAATAAAGAAAAAGTTCAAACACAATAAAATAACAATAATGAAACTATATACAGGTGGTACCGGGACCTAGTCAATGTGCGGGGTTGCAGGTCTGTCGAGGTCATTTGTAGGTAGGGGTAAAGTGACTATACATGGATAATAAACAGCGAGTAGCAGCAGTGTAAAAACAAAGGGAGGGGGTGTCAATGCAAATAGTCTGGGTGGCCATTTGATTAATTGTTCAGCAGGCTTTGTTATGCAGGTGAATGAGGACCCAAAAGCGACTTGGCGAAAACAGAGTCTTTAATCCAGTAAAGTAAATATTCAATACTCCTAGACAAATCGGAGCGGTAAATAAAGCATAAAGAACAATTCCACTCGTAATGACGAGAACAGACTGGAGACTCGATCATAAACTGCAGGTTGCCTCGGGAAGGCACTTGACCGTAGCAGACTCAGACACCTGCTCACCACGCAGCATCTGAGGGAAACACGACACGACAGGGCGATACAAAGACACAGCACGGTGAACAATATACAAGGATCCGACAGGACAGAAACGGAAAACAAGGGGAGAAATAGGGACTCTAATCAGGGGAAAAGATAGGGAACAGGTGTGGGAAGACTAAATGATTGATTAGGGGAATAGGAACAGCTGGGAGCAGGAACGGAACGATAGAGAGAAGAGAGAGAGAGGGAGAGAGAAAAAAGGGGAACGAACCTAAAAAGACCAGCAGGGGGAAAACGAACAGAAGGAAAAGCAAAATGACAAGACAATATAAGACAAAACATGACAGGCTTATGGCTTGGGTGGAAGAAACTGTTGAGGAGCCTTTTGGACCTAGGCTTGGCGCTCTGGTAGTGCTTGCCGTGCGATAGCAGAGAGAATAGTCTATGACTTGGATGACTGGACTCTTTGACAATTTTTTGGGCCTTTCTCTGAGACTGCCTAGTATATAGGTCCCGGATGGCAGGAAGCTTGGCCCCAGTGATGTACTGGCTGTAAGCATTACACTCTGTTGCCATACCAGGCGATGATGCAACCTGTCAGAATGCTCTCAATGGTGCAGCTTTTTGAGAATCTGAGGACCCATGTCTCCTGAGGGGGAAAAGGAATTGTCGTGCCCTCTTCACAACATCCTTGGTGTGTTTGGACCATGATAGTTTTTTGGTGATATGGACACCAAGGAACTTGAAACTCTCAACCCGCTCCACTACAGCCCCCTCGATGTGAATGGGGCGTGTTCGGTCCTCCTTCCTGTAGTGCACGATAATCTCGTTTGTCTTGCTTACGTCGAGGGAGAGGTTGTTCTTGTCAATGCAAGTTAATCAATTAGTAATTGCACAATGGCTGTTATTTTGTTGTGAAATATGTTGTCAGATATTTACTGAGATTTTAATGTAAGAATAGGCCATCAGGACTACTGTGGAGCATTTTGCTATTGTGTTGCAGTATGAATGGCTGTTGCTGAAATGGTGGCCATCTACTGTCAACAAGGCTGGCCCCCATTCCTGCAGACAGCAACCTGGTAAGACGTTTTAGCCAAAGGACTGGTAATATCATTCATTTATGTATCAAATTATATCTACAATGGAAACATATTTTCTTTAGGCCTGATATCAATCGTAAGTATGGAGAGGAGTGACAACCTTCTTGCAATGGGATGGGCAGAGATGGGCTTGCCTTCCAAGGAATCAAATAATGGAATTCAAGTGTTGTGCATAGGGCCTGTTTTTTATACGGTATTAAAATAATCTGCAGGAGTAATAGTCTGTGTCTGTGTGCATGCGTGCGTGTGTGTGCATCATGTGCGAGCATGTGTGTGATCCTTGATGTATACGTGTGTGGATGGTGCATGAATCATGAGTGTGTGTGTGTGACAAAAAAAACGTGACTAACTTTTGTTCTCCATCTTCTTTAAAGCATTTCAGGAAATCTTAATTGTCTTTGACTCTTGAGTCAAACCAGATGGTTATGTGCAGCAATGATCATCTACAGTATATTCTATCAATTTATTGTTCATCTGTAAGGGGGGGTGCGTGCTGGTGGCAGGGAAGTCAGGCTCAGGAGATCGAACTTGGTATAAACGGAGCAGTTTAATAAGTGCTCAAAAACTCAGAAAACAAAAACATACAAAACAATACAAATGGGTACAAAATCCGTCGCACACCAGAACATATCTTGCACATAGCTTACAAACAAACAATCACCGACAAGGACAATGAGGGGGAACAGAGGGTTAAATACACAACATGTAATTGATGGGATTGGAACCAGGTGTGATACAAAACCAAAGGGAAATGAAAAGAGGATCAGCGATGGCTGGAAAGTCGGTGACTTCGACCGCCGAACGCCGCCCGAACAAGGAGAGGGACCAACTTCGGCGGAAGTCGTGACATCATCAATCATTTGTTTGTTGAAATTTTATCACCTTATGTTTCGTCAGTAATCCGTTTGTTGTAATTTTATCACCTTAGCATAAATCAATAAATAGTTCACAGTTATTATATCACCTTAGGGTTAATAAATAATCCATTAGTGAAATTGTGGAGGGGACTGAAAAACGTCTAGCTGGAGCTCGCCTGATAAATTGGCTTCTGAGCCCTCACCTGCTATGTACTTAATGCTGATTCTGACTTGGGTTCTGACCCTCTTCAAGGCAGATGCTTCTTCTTTCAGGGTTTTTATTTCCTTTCCCTTTTCACCATCACAAATTAGGCACACACACTTTGGTTCTTTACAATGGATATTGATAGGAATGACTTCCGCTCTGTGGTTATTCCGATGCACGCACAACATTCCAGAGTATTCCTAATAATGTCCACTATAATAAGTCCTCAGAAAAACATGCTTTTTCTCTTTCCGGAAAGCGATAACACTCTGACCTGAGTGGGCGGGTGCAGTGTCCAGATCCACATTTCCAAGCACTCTGATTGGTTGGGAATGGCAGGGCAATGATGGGTGAGTGTCAACTAAAGCCCTGTTGTCACTTAAAATTGGGGATAGATTTGAGCTCGCTCTAATGAAATTCTCAAATTCGAGCTGGGTCAAGGGGAACTCAATTAGAATTCGCCCTGGTGATGCCGTTACTATGCAACCACCGCTGGAGGATGCTGGATGATCTCTGCTGGATGATGACACAACATTTAGGACAAGCAGTACTGCAGTAGTCAGACATGACACAAATTACCACCATAGCCGGATCCTTTCATATGTTTGTGCACTACACAATCAAATTTTATGAGAACAGTTAGCCCTCGAATGCTATCCACCTAACGTTAGCAAGCAAATCAGAGTTGAACAAGCTAGCAAGCTAGCAGGACTTTTAGCTGGCCAGTTAGATTTGAAATCTAGTTAGCTACATCGTATCAAACCTGGAGTCTGGTTTGCTTGGTTAGCTAGCTCGCTAATAGCTAATACCATGGCAAGAAATGTAGGAATTAAGCTAGCTAGCTGGCCTGTTATGCTAGCGACAACACTAACCTTCATGGCTCTGAATCTGGCTAGCACTGTATGAGGTAACATTAGTTACAGCACAATGAGGGTGAATTCAATTCTTCAACATCTTGCTAGCTTGCTAGCAATATTAGGGAAGCCAGCTGCACAGTCACATATTGGCTATCTAGCAACATGGCATAATTTCTCATTTCGGGAGGTAGTGGAAATGCAACTCGACCTAACCCACCAAGGTTGACTTCAAGGGGATCTTAGTCCTAATGTGCCAAAAAACAAAAAACTATATTAACAAAAATTATTATATTTTATTTGGAATGGCAAGCCAGGCAAAATTAAAAGGGCCTATTTCAATAATGAATATGAATTCGGAGGGCAGAAATTATTAAATATTAAAGCATTAGACCTCTCACTAGAATAGCGCCAACAGAGATGGTCACCTCACTTTGCATTCTTAGGAAACTGCAGTTTTTTTTATGTATTATTTCTTACATTGCTACCCCAGGAAATCTTAAGTGTTATTATAGCCGGGAAGAACTATTGAATATAAGAGCAACGGTAACTTACCAACATTGTGACCAGGAATACAACTTTCCCGAAGCAGATCCTCTCTTCGGACCACCACCCAGGACAATGGGTTGGATCCCAGCAGCTGACCGAAAACAACGGTGACGCAGAAGGGGCAGACGGAGCGGTGTTCTGGTCAGTCTTCATAAACAGACACATCACTCACCATTCCCGAGTATACTACTTGCCAATGTCCAGTCTCTTGACATCAAGCTAGACGAAATTCGAGCAAGGGTTTCCTTCCAGAGAGACGTCAGAGATTGTAACATTTTCTGTTTCACGGAAACATAGCTCTTGGGATATGTTGTCGGAATCGATCCAGCCACCGGGCTTCTCCATGCATCGCGCAGACAGAGATAACCACCTCTCTGGGAAGAGGAAGGGCGGGGGTGTATGCTTTATGACTAACAACTCATGGTGTGATCATAACAACACACAGGAACTCAAGTCCGTCTGCTCACCAGACCTAGAATTCCTTACAATCAAATGCAGGCCATTCTACCTACCAAGAGAATTATCGTCAGTTATAGTCACAGCTGTGTACACCCCCCCCCCCCTCAAGGGAACACCAAGACGGCCCTCAATGAACTTCAAATCAAAATCAAATAAAATAAAATGTATTTATATAGCCCTTCATACATCAGCTGATATCTCAAAGTGCTGTACAGAAACCCAGCCTAAAACCCCAAACAGCAAGCAATGCAGGTGTAGAAGCACGGTGGCTAGGAAAAACTCCCTAGAAAGGCCAAAACCTAGGAAGAAACCTAGAGAGGAACCAGGCTATGTGGGGTGGCCAGTCCTCTTCTGGCTGTGCCGGGTGGAGATTATAACAGAACATGGCCAAGATGTTCAAATGTTCATAAATGACCAGCATGGTTGAATAATAGTAAGGCAGAACAGTTGAAACTGGAGCAGCAGCATGGCCAGGTGGACTGGGGACAGCAAGGAGTCATCATGTCAGGTAGTCCTGGGGCATGGTCCTAGGGCTCAGGTCAGTTGAAACTGGAGCAGCAGCATGGCCAGGTGGACTGGGGACAGCAAGGAGTCATCATGTCAGGTAGTCCTGGGGCATGGTCCTAGGGCTCAGGTCAGTTGAAACTGGAGCAGCAGCATGGCCAGGTGGACTGGGGACAGCAAGGAGTCATCATGTCAGGTAGTCCTGGGGCATGGTCCAAGGGCTCAGGTCCTAGGGCTCAGGTCCTCCGAGAGAGAGAAAGAAAGGAGAGAATTAGAGAACGCACACTTAGATTCACACAGGACACCGAATAGGACAGGAGAAGTACTCCAGATATAACAAACTGACCCTAGCCCCCCGACACAAACTACTGCAGCATGAATACTGGAGGCTGAGACAGGAGGGGACAGGAGACACTGTGGCCCCATCCGAGGACACCCCCGGACAGGGCCAAACAGGAAGGTTATAACCCCACCCACTTTGCCAAAGCACAGCCCCCACACCACAACTTCACTGGATTCTATGTGAACTGGAAACTATATACCCGGAGGGTGCATTTATTGTAGCTGGGGATTTTAACAAAGAAAATTTGAGATCAATGTTACCTAAATTTTATCAGCATATTGATTGCACGACATGTAGGGCTAATACTCTCGACCGCTGCTACTCTAACTTCCGCGATGCATACAAAGCCCTCCCCTGCCCTTCCTTCGGCAAATCCAACCACGGTGCCATCTTGCTCGTCCCGGCTTAGAGACAGAAACACAAACAGGATGTATCAGTGACGAGAACCATTCAATGCGGGTCTGATCCATCGGAAGCCACGCTCCAAGATTGTTTTGATCACGTGGAATGGAATATGTTCTGGTCAGCCTCTGAGAATGACATTGATCTATCAGCTAACTCGGTGAGTACGTTTATAAATAAGTGCATTGGAGATGTTGTACCCACTGTGACTATTATAACCTACCCTAACCAGAAACAGTGGATGGATGGCGGAGTTCGTGAAAAACTGAAAGCGCGATCCACCGCATTTAACCATGGAAAGAGGTTTGGTAATATGGCTGAATATAAACAGTGTAGTTATTCCCTCCTCAAGGCAATCAAACAAGTAGAATGCCGGTACAGGGACAAGGTGGAGGCGCAATTCAACGGCTCAGACACAAGATGTATGTGGCAGAGTCTACAGGAAATCACGGACTACTAAAACAAAAACAGTCACGTCACGGATACCGACATCACACTTCCAGTCAAACTAAACACCTTCTTTGCCCGCTTTGAGGATAATACAGTGCCACCATCACGGGTCGCAAACAAAGACTACCCCCCCCCCCCTCTCCTTCTCGTGGCTGATGTGAGTAAAACATTTAAACATGTTAACCCTCGCAAGGCTGCTGGCCCAGACGGCATCCCTAGCCGCATCCTCAGAGCATGCTCAGATCAGCTGGCTGGTGTGTTTACATATTTAATCGCTCCCTATCCCAGTCTGTTGTCCCCATATCCCTATCCCAGTCTGTTGTCCCCATATGCTTCAAGATGGCTACCATTGTTCCTGTAGCAAAGAAGGCAAAGCTAACTGAACTAAATTTCTACCTCCACGTAGCACTCACTTCTGTCATCATGAAGTGCTTTGAGAGGCAAGTCAAGGCCACCTTACTGGCAACCCTAGACCCACTTCATTTTGCATACTGCCCCAACAGGTTCACAAATGACGCAATCGCCATCTGTTACGAATCCCTTTTGGCCCGACAGTCTAGGGGGGATGGTAATGAGACCCGTAACATAACTCATGCAAATTATTATTGTGACAAAGTAAAAGTGTGCACGAAATAACCACGACAACAGAAATCTACCGTCAAACTCTAGGTTTATTTATAAACACACGGTAATGTGGGGAGCAGGAAAAGGGGCTGAGCTGGACCCAAGGAAAGAAACAATAAATATACAAAAACACACCCCTAAGCTAGACTAGCCTACTTTAACAACAACTAACTAACTAACCAAAAATACAGTGGGTGGTCTGCCCAGTTCTAACTAGTGTATTTAACAAAGTTCACCTACGGGTAGTGTATGCCCATGGGCGACTTGTCTTGGTTTCCCCCTTTTCCCACCAGCAATCAAACACAAACACCATAAACAAAAACAATACTCACAGGTGATGACAAAGTGCTATGAGGTGCTTAAACAAAAGAGAGGTTAAGACACAAAGCGAGAGTGAAACACAGAGACCTACAGACATGGGACCTACAGACATGGGATTTACAGAGAGATTGAGCGAGAGATTGAGCTAGAGATTGAGCTGAGCAGAGCTTTAGAACAAACAAATGATGGGGTTTTTAAACCATGGGGAAGGAACTGTGATAGGTCAGGAAATAGGAGGAGGTGTGTCTTCTGATTGATGATTGATTGTTGACTGATTGGGGAGTGATGGTTTTCATCTGTGAGGGGAGAAGGAGAGAAAAGAAACACACACAGGATACACACACACACAGGATAACTGTATCCGTAACACCATCACACTGCCCTATCCCACTGCTCTATCCCAAAGTAATGTCATACTTTCCAGGTTCATACCCAAACAGTTAGAACTTCTAATTTTAAAAATTAATCTCTCCAGAAATAAGTCTCTCACTCTTGCCGCCTGCTACCGACACCCCTCAGCTCCCAGCTGTGCCCTGGACACCATTTGTGAATTGATCGCCCCACATCTAGCTTCAGAGTTTGTTCTGTTAGGTGACCTAAACTGGGATATGCTTAACACCTCGGCAGTCCTACAATCTAAGCTAGATGGCCTCAATCTCACACAAATCATCAAGGAACCCACCAGGTACAACCCTAAATCTGTAAACAAGGGCACCCTCATAGACGTTATCCTGACCAACTGGCCGTCCAAATACACCTCCCCTGTCTTCAATCAGGATCTCTGCGATCACTGCCTCATTGTCTGTATCCGCTACGGGTCCGTAGTAAAAAGACCACACCTAATCACTGTCAAGCGCTCCCTAAAACACTTCTGCGAGCAGGCCTTTCTAATCGACCTGGCCCGGGTATCCTGGAAGGATATTGACCTCATCCTGTCAGTTGGGGATGCCTGGTCATTCTTTCAAAGTTACTTCCTCAACATCTTAGATAAGAATACTCTGTTAAAAAATGCAGAACTAAGAACAGATATAGCCCCTGGTTCACTCCAGACCTGACTGCCCTCGACCAGCACAAAAATATTCCGTGGCGGACTGCAATAGCATCGAATAGTCCCCGCGATATGCAACTGTTCAGGGAAGTCAGGAACCAATACACACAGTCAGTCAGGAAAGCAAAGGCCAGCTTTTTCAAGCAGAAATTTGCATCCTGTAGCTCTAACTCCACAAAGTTCTGGGACACTGTAAATATCATGGAGAACAAGAACACCTCCTCCCAGCTGCCCACTGCATTGAGGCTAGGTAACACAGTCACAACCGATAAATCCATGATAATCGAAAACATAAACAGGCATTTCTCAATGGCTGGCCATGCCTTCCTCCTGGCTACTCCAACCTCGGCCAACATCCCCCCCCCCAGCTACTCGCCCAAGCCTCCCCAGCTTCTCCTTTACCCAAATTCAGTGTGTCAAATCGGAGGGCATGTTGTCCGGTCCTCTGGCAGTCTCTATGGGGGTGCCACAGGGTTCAATTCTCGGACTGACTCTTTTCTCTGTATATATCAATGATGTTGCTCTTGCTGCGGGCGATTCCCTGATCCACCTCTACGCAGACGACACCATTCTGTATACTTCTGGCCCTTCCTTGGACACTGTGCTATCTAACCTCCAAACGAGCTTCAATGCCATACAACACTCCATCCGCGGCCTCCAACTGCTCTTAAACGCTAGTAAAACCAAATGCATGCTTTTCAACCTTTCGCTGCCTACACCCGCACGCCCGACTAGCTTCACCACCCTGGATGTTTCCGACCTAGAATATGTGGACATCTATAAGTACCTAGGTGTCTGGCTAGGCTGTAAACTCTCCTTCCAGACTCCTATCAAACATCTCCAATCGAAAATTAAATCTAGAATCGGCTTTCTATTTCACACAAAGCCTCCTTCACTCACGCCGCCAAACTTACCCTATTAAAACTGACTATCCTACCGATCCTTGACTTTGGCGATGTCATCTACTAAATGGCTTCCAATACTCTAGTCAGCAAACTGGATGCAGTTTATCACAGTGCCATCCGCTTTGTTACTAAAGCTGTTATGCAGGTGAATGAGGACCCAAAAGCGACTTGGCGAAAACAGAGTCTTTAATCCAGTAAAGTAAAATACAATCAAAAAACACAACTTCCACTCGTAATGACGAGAACCGACTGGAGACTCGATCTTGAACAGCAGGTTGCCTCGGGAAGGCACTTGAACCTAGCAGACTCAGACACCTGCTCACCACGCAGCATCTGAGGGAAACACGACACGACAGGGCGATACACAAACACAGCACGGTGAACAATAGATAGGATCCGACAGGGCAGGAACGGAAAACAAGGAGAGAAATAGGGACTCTAATCAGGGAAAAGGATCGGGAACAGGTGTGGGAAGACTAAATGATTGATTAGGGGAATAGGAACAGCTGGGAGCAGGAACGGAACGATAGAGAGAAGAGAGAGCGGGAGAGTGAGAGAGGGAGGGGGAGAGAGAGGGATAGAAAGAGGGAAAGAACCTAATAAGACCAGCAGAGGGAAACGAACAGAAGGGAAAGCATAATGACAAGACAATATATGACAAAACATGACAGTACCCCCCCCACTCACCGAGCGCCTCCTGGCGCTCTCGAGGAGGAACACTGGCGGCAACGGAGGAAATCATAGATCAAACGGTCCAGCACGTCCCGAGAAAGAACCCAACTCCTCTCCTCAGGACCGTAACGGAAAAACGGAAAAAAAAAGGGAAACTAGGGTACTACTCTAAAAATGAGACACGGGTAGAGAACTGTAAGAGTTTGAGCTATCAGGACCAAACAGGCCAGGAGAGTAACAACTAGGGACAGACTGAGACACAGCAAGGGCAGGAACAAGAACAGGAGAGATGCGATGGCAGGGAACAGACTGAGACCCAGCAAGACCAGGAGCAGAAGCAGAAAAATACGCATAAGGGTGGACCCCATCGTCAGTATCGGAGCGCTGGGACAGAATGGCTCCCACGCCCACCCCCGACGCGTCAACCTCAACAAAAAACTGTTTAGTGACGTCAGGTGCAACAAGGATAGGAGCGGATGCAAAACGCTTCTTAAAGAGATCAGAACAACAATCATACGACCGGTGAGGAGGAAGGGAGTTGGTTCTGGACCGACTGAAGACCGTGCGCAGACCATGATATTCCTCCGGCACTCCTGTCAAATCACCAGGTTCCTCCTGAGAAGAGGGGACAGAACAAACAGGAGAAATAGCAGACATTAAACACTTCACATGACAAGAAACGCTCCAGGAAAGGACAGAACCACTAGACCAATCAAAAGAAGGATTATGACACACTAGCCAGGGATGACCCAAAACAACAGGTGTAAAAGGTGAACAAAAAATCAAAAAAGAAATGGTCTCACTATGGTTACCAGATACAGTGAGGGTTAAAGGTAGTGTTTCACATAATATACTGGGGAGAGGACTACCATCCAAGGCAAACATGACCGTGGGCTCCCTAACTGTCTGAGAGGAATGTCATGTTCCCGCGCCCAGGCTTCGTCCATAAAACAGCCCTCTGCCCCAGAGTCTATTAATGCACTGCAGGAAGCTGCCGATCCGGTCCAGCGTAGATGGACCGGTAAGGTAGTACATGTACTTGACGGAGAGGACCGTCTAGTAGCGCTTATCAGTCGCCCTCCGCTTACTGATGAGCTCTGGCCTTTAACTGGACATGACATGACAAAATGACCAGCGGAACCGCAATAGAGACAGAGGCGGTTGGTGATTCTCCGTTCCCTCTCCTTAGTCGAGATGCGAATACCCCCAGCTGCATGGGCTCAACACCTGAGTCAGTGGGGAAAGACGGTAGTGTCGGAGAGAGGGGAGACACAGTTAACGCGAGCTCTCTTCTATGAGCTCGGTGACGAAGATCTACCCGTCGTTCAATGCGAATAGCGAGTTCAATCAAAGAATCCACGCTGGATGGAACCTCCCGAGAGAAAATCTCATCCTTAACCTTAGCGTGGAGTCCCTCCAGAAAACGAGCGAGCAACGCCTGCTCGTTCCAGTTACTGGAGGCAGCAAGAGTGCGAAACTCTATTGAGTAATCCGTTATGGATCGATTACCTTGACATAGGGAAGACAGGGACCAGGAAGCTTCTTTCCCAAAAACTGAGCGATCAAAAACCCTTATCATCTCCTCTTTAAAGTTCAGATAATTGTTAGTACACTCAGCGCTTGCCTCCCAGATAGCTGTGCCCCACTGCCGAGCCCGACCAGTAAGGAGTGATATGACGTAGGCAATCCGAGCTCTCTCTCTTGAGTATGTGTTGGGTTGGAGAGAGAACACGATATCACACTGGGTGAGAAAGGAGCGGCACTCAGTGGGCTGCCCAGAATAACAAGGTGGGTTATTAACCCTAGGTTCCGGAGGCTCGGAAGAACCGGAAGTAGCTGGTGACACGAGACGAAGACTCTGATACTGTCTTGAGAGGTCGGAGACCTGAGCGGCCAGGGTCTCAACGGCATGCCGAGCAGCAGACAATTCCTGCTCGTGTCTGCCGAGCATCGCTCCCTGGAACTTGAGAGTAGAGTAGAGAGAATCCATAGTCGCTGGGTCCATTCTTGGTCGGATCCTTCTGTTATGCAGGTGAATGAGGACCCAAAAGCGACTTGGCGAAAACAGAGTCTTTAATCCAGTAAAGTAAAATACAATCAAAAAACACAACTTCCACTCGTAATGACGAGAACCGACTGGAGACTCGATCTTGAACAGCAGGTTGCCTCGGGAAGGCACTTGAACCTAGCAGACTCAGACACCTGCTCACCACGCAGCATCTGAGGGAAACACGACACGACAGGGCGATACACAAACACAGCACGGTGAACAATAGATAGGATCCGACAGGGCAGGAACGGAAAACAAGGAGAGAAATAGGGACTCTAATCAGGGAAAAGGATCGGGAACAGGTGTGGGAAGACTAAATGATTGATTAGGGGAATAGGAACAGCTGGGAGCAGGAACGGAACGATAGAGAGAAGAGAGAGCGGGAGAGTGAGAGAGGGAGGGGGAGAGAGAGGGATAGAAAGAGGGAAAGAACCTAATAAGACCAGCAGAGGGAAACGAACAGAAGGGAAAGCATAATGACAAGACAATATATGACAAAACATGACAAAAGCACCTTATACCACCCACCACTGCGACCTGTATGCTCTAGTCGGCTGGCCCTCGCTACATATTCATCGCCAGACCCACTGGCTCCAGGTCATCTACAAGTCCATGCTAGGTAAAGCTCCGCCTTATCTCAGTTCACCGGTCACGATGGCAACACCCACCCGCAGCACGCGCTCTAGCAGGTGTATCTCACTGTTCATCCCTAAAGCCAACACCTCATTTGGCCGCCTTTCCTTCCAGTTCTCTGCTGCCTGTGACTGGAACGAATTGCAAAAATCGTTCGAGTTGGAGACTTTTATCTCCCTCACCAATTTTAAACATCTGCTATCTGAGCAGCTAACCGATCGCTGCAGCTGTACATAGTCCATTGGTAAATAGCCCACTTAATTTACCTACCTCATCCCCATATTGTTTTTATTTATTTACTTTTCTGCTCTTTTGCACACCAGTATCTCTACCTGCACATGACCATCTAATAATTTATCACTCCAGTGTTAATCTGCTAAATTGTAATTATTCACCTACCTCTTCATGCCTTTTGCACACAATGTATATAGACTATTTTCTTAATATAAAAAAAAATTATACTGTGTTATTGACTTGTTAATTGTTTACTCCATGTGTAACTCTGTGTTGCTGTCTGTTCACACTGCTATGTTTTATCTTGGCCAGGTCGCAGTTGTAAATGAGAACTCCAAGCCGACCTTCTGACGGGCCGCCCCCAGGTGGTGGTTAGGAAACAACATCTCCACTTCGCTGACCCTCAACACTGTGGCCTCACAAGGGTGTCTGCTCAGCTCTCCTCTGTACTCCCTGTTCACCCACAACTGCATAGACATAAGCGCCTCCAACTAAATCATCAAGTTTGCAGATAACACAACAGTAGTGGGCTTGATCACCAACAACAACGAGACAGCCTACAGGGAGGAGGTGAAGGCAGTGTGGTGTCAGGAAAACAACCTCTAACTCAACATCAACAAAACAAAGGAGATGATCATGGACTTCAGGAAACAGCAGAGGGAGCATCCACCTGTCCACATCGAAGGGACAGCAGTGGAAAAGGTGGAAAGTTTGAAATGGTCCACCCACACAGACAGTATAGTGAAGAAGGAACAACAGTGCCTCTTCAACCTCAGGAGGCTGAAGAAATTTGGCTTGTCACCCAAAGCCCTGACAAACTTTTACAGATGCACAATCGAGAGCATCCTGTCGGGCTGTATCACAGCAAGGCACTCCAGAGGGTGGTGCGGTCTGATTTGATTTGATTTTGAATATGACAGACAGAGACACTGGCGCTGGGCCTGCCAGGGAAACTGGCACTGGGCCTGTCAGGGAAACTGTTACATCTGAGCATAGTGGGGCCTGATGACTGACCTGTGCTTCACCGTTGGGATGGTGTTGGCCAGGTGATGAGCGGTACCTTGTTTCTTCCAGACGTGAAGGTTGACATTCAGGCCAAAGAGTTCAATCTTGGTTTCATCAGACCAGAGAATCTTGTTTCTCATGGTCTGAGAGTCCTTTAGGTGCCTTTTGGCAAACTCCAGGGGGGCTGTCATGTGTTTTTTACTGAAGAGTGGCTTCCGTCTGACCACTCAACCATAAAGGTCTGATTGGTGTAGTGCTGCAGAGATAATTGTCCTTCTAGTTTACTGAGTAAAGGGTCTGAATACTTATGTAAATGTCATATTTCAGTTTTAAAAATGTATACATTTGCAAAGGTTTTTGCTTCATCATTATGGGGTATTGTGTGTAGTATGATGAGAAACAATGTAACATTTTAATCAATTTAAAAGTTAGGCTGTAACGTAAACAAGTGTGGGAAAAGTCAAGGGGTCTGAATACTTTCCAAATACACTGTACATGAATAAATTGCATTTGGCATTACACTTGTAACAAGTTTATAAAGAGCTATAAGTACAGCAGCAATATAAACATCAAGCTAAACATGAACTTCTCACTGGAGAGAGAAAAAATCATTACTGATATTTATAAGGGGACAGGATTTATGCCATCCTCTCTCCCCTGCATCGTGCAATAATCTGCCAGGATTAGATCTTATCAGATCTGCAGCGCCCTAAGGTTGTAAATTACTCTCCATCAACCATCTGGAAGGATTCGAGAAGCTTGCCCATGGCAGTGCAATAACACACTCTAGCAAAGGCCGTATGAAAAGTGCTGCGGTAGTGTGTGCAACAACAGACTGTTTACCAATAAGAACAAATAACTTCTGCATTAGCACTTGAGCAACCAATGAAATAAGGGGCTCCCGAGTGGCGCAGCGGTCTTAGGCACTGCATCTCAGCAACCTTTATTTAAACAGTCTGTTTGAGAACAACTTTAAGATTGGGTTTTGGAAGTGTTTTTTCTCCAATTTATGCCTTTGACACAAATACGAGTACAGGAGTCGACAACATTACTTGGGTGTGAGTTAACAGAATATGTACTTTTAAAAGTGAGATTTTCACTGGATAGTTACTTTAACCATGACTTCAACATCCATTTCCACCATCATGATTAGTGCATCAGCCTCACACTTCTTCCAGAACAGGTTTTATCATCTTTACAGGTATCTACTTCTCTGTCATATATGATGTCCTGCTTCTGATCATATTCGTGTCAAGATTAACATTAGAATTTATAGCTATAGTGCAGCCAAAGGCTATATGTCATCGGGGGAATCATCAATCAAATTGAAAAGGTGTGGTAAAGTAGTCTAGTCTTCCTTACTGTCATGTGGTTTTTATTTACATTTAACACAATCCTCCAAGTCCTGGCCCTATGCATTCAAAGGGTGGGACATTTTTGTTCTATCCCAGCACGCACATTATGCAACTTAACTAACAAACTGCTCATCAGGCCTTCCTTTGATTAGTTGTGTTAGTGCAGGGATAGAACACAAATGTGTACTCATTTGAGTGCCTAGGGACAGGATTGGGAAACACAAACGCATGAAAGCATGTTTGGGCTTTTAATACCTGTTTGGTGTACAGCGCCTTCAGAAAGTATTCATACCCATTGACTTATTCCAAGTTTTGTTGTGTTACAGCCTACTCAACAAATTGGATGCAGTCTATCACAGTGCAATCCGTTTTGTCACCAAAGCCCCATATACTACCCACCATTGCGACCTGTACGCTCTCGTTGGCTGGTCCTCGCTTCATACTCGTCACCAAACCCACTGGCTCCATGTCATCTACAAGACCCTGCTTTTCATGTATTAACTGCACCTGTTTGAACTCGTTACCTGTATAAAAGACACCTGTCCACACATCAATCAGACTCCAACCTCTCCACAATGGCCAAGACCAGAGAGCTGTGTAAGGACATCAGGGATAAAATTGTAGACCTGCACAAGGCTGGGATGGGCTACAGGACAATAGGCAAGCAGCTTGGTGAGAAGGCAACAACTGTTGGAACAATTATTAGAAAATGGAAGAAGTTCAAGATTACGGTCAATCACCCTCGGTCTGGGGCTCCATGCAAGATCTCACCTCGTGGGGCATCAATGATCATGAGGAAGGTGAGGGATCAGCCCAGAACTACACGGCAGGACCTGGTCAATGACCTGAAGAGAGCTGGGACCACAGTCTCAAAGAAAACCATTAGTCATGGATTAAAATCCTGCAGCGCACGCAAGGTCCCCCTGCTCAAGCCAGAGCATATCCAGGCCCGTCTGAAGTTTGCCAATGACCATCTGGATGATCCAGAGGAGAAATGGGAGAAGGTCACGTGGTCTGATGAGACAAAAATAGAGCTTTTTGGTCTAAACTCCACTCGCCGTGTTTGGAGGAAGAAGAAGGATGAGTACAACCCCAAGAACATCATCCCAACTGTGAAGCATGGAGGTGGATACATCATTCTTTGGGGATGCTTTTCTGCAAAGGGGACAGGACGACTGCACGTATTGAGGGGAAGATGGATGTATCGCGAGATCTTGGCCAACAACCTCCTTCCCTCAGTAAGAGCATTGAAGATGGGTCGTGGCTGGGTCTTCCAGCATGACAACGACCAGAAACACACAGCCAGGGCAACTAAGGAGTGGCTCCGTAAGAAGCATCTCAAGGTGGCCTAGCCAGTCTCCAGACCTGAACCCAATAGAAAATCCTTGGAGGGAGCTGAAAGTCTGTATTGCCCAGCGACAGCCCCGAAACCTGAAGTAACTGGAGAAGGTCTGTATGGAGGAGTGGGCCAAAATCCCTGCTGCAGTGTGTGCAAACCTGGCCAAGAACTACAGGAAACGTATGATCTCTGTAATTACAAACAAAGGTTCTGTACCAAATATTAAGTTCTGCTTTTCTGATGTATCAAATACTTATGTCATGCAATAAAATGCAAATTAATTACTTAAAAATCATACAATGTGATTTTCTGGATTTTTTTTTTCAGTTTAAGTATACCTATGATAAAAATGACAGACCTCTACATGCTTTGTAAGTAGGAAAACCTGCAAATCAGCAGTGTATGAAATACTTGTTCTCCCCCTGTACATAAGTATTCACAACCCTGAGTCAATACATGTTAGAATCACATTTGGTAGAAATTGTACAATATTTGCACATTATTGTTTTTTTGTTTTTTTTACTCTTCAAGCTCTGTCAAGCTTGTTGTTGAGCATTGTTAGACAGCTATTTTCAAGTCTTGCCATTGATTTTAAAGCTGATTTAAGTCAAAACTCTAACTAGGCCACTCAGGAACACCCAATGTCATCTTGGTTAGCAACTCCCGTTTATATTTGGACTTGTGTTTTTGTCACGCCCTGATCTGTTTCACCTGTACTTGTGTTTTTCTCCACCCCCTCCAGGTTTCACCGATCTTCCTCGCTTATCCTCTGGGTATTTATACCTGTGTTTTCTGTCTGTCTGTGCCAGTTCGTCTTATTTATTAAAGTCAACCAGCGTTTTGTATAACCGCTCCTATTTTTCACCAGTCTCCATTTTCATTGTCCTCCTGGTTTTTGACCCTTGACTGTCCTGACCCGGTATCCGCCTGCCTGACCACTATGCCTGTCCTTGAGCCTGCCTACCATCCTGTACCTTTGCTTCACCTCTGGATTACCGACCTCTGCCTGACCTGACCTTGAGCCTGACTGCCATCCTGTACCTTGACCTCTACTCTGGATTTTCGACCCCTGCCCGCCTTGACCTGTCGTTTGCCTGCCCCTGTTACAATAAACATTGTTACTTCACACAGTCTGCACTTGGATCTTACTATGATTCCTGATAGTTTTAGGTTATTGTCCTGCTGAATGGTGAATTTGTCTCCCAGTGTCTGTTGGAAAGTAGACTGAACCATGCTTTCCTCTAGGATTGTGCATGTGCTTAGCGCTATTCCATTTCTTTTTATGCTAAAATACTCCCTAGTCGTTGCCGACGACAAGCATACTCATAACAGAATTTTTTTTGAGAGAGAACGGCGCCGAAGGAGATGGCTGCCGTTTTATGATCCCGTAACCAATTGTGCTATTGTGTATTATTTTTCACGTTATTTGTATCTTATTTTGTACATAATGTTTCTGCCACTGTGTCTTATGACCGAAAAGAGCTTCCAGATATCAGGTCAGCGATTACTCACCCCGCACTGGCTTCATCAATAAGTGCATCGATGACACCGTCCCCACAGTGACTGTACGTACATACCCAACCAGAAGCCATGGATTACGGGCAACATCCGCACTGAGCTAAAGGGTAGAGCTGCCGCTTTCAAGGAGTGGGTCTCTAACCCGGAAGCTTATAAGAAATCCCACTATTCCCTCCAACGAACAGTCAAATAGGCAAAGCGTCAATACAGGACTAAGATTGAATCGTACTACACCGGCTCTGACGCTCATCGGATGTGGTATGGCTTGCAAACTATTACAGACTACAAAGACAAGCACAGCCGAGAGCTGCCCAGTGACACAAACCTACCAGACAAGCTAATGTGGAAGGACCACCAGAGGGCAGGCTGGGCTCATGGATAATAGCCCAACAAGGCATGGGAGACAAGGTAACCAGAGGCAATTAAGCACAGCTGACGGTACTAATGACATACTCTCCTTCCCCTATAAGAGAGAGAATGGAACCAGCAGAGAGAAAGGGAAACTATCTCTGGAAGATGGCCACCGGGGGGGGGTCCAGGAAAAGAACCACTAAGATGGTGACAATCCCGTGACTTTTTGTTGTAGTTTAAAGATAATCCTATTGTGTTCCGGTTTCATCTGGAGAAGAAGATGTATGTTTTTCCTTGGAAGATTTTCATTGATTATTTTGGAGTGTTTGTTGACCAAATGCCCTCAATAGAGAACTGTGTTCAATCAAGAAAACCTACTCCTGACTCGTTTATTCCACCTTCCCGCTTTAGAGTGACACCCAATTACTTGGTCCGCTCACACTAAATTACTTTTATGCTCTCTTCGAGGCAAGTAACGCAGAAGCATGCATGAGAGCATCAGCTGTTCCGAATGATTGTGTGATCATGCTCTCCGTAGCCTATGTGAGTAAGACCTATAAACAGGTCAACATTCACAAGGTCGCAGGGGCAGACGGATTACCAGGACATGTGTACTCCAAGCATGCGCTAACCAACTGGCAAGTGTCTTCACTGACATTTTCATCCCTGCCTAAATGACTACCGACCCATAGCACTCAGGTCTGTAACCATGAAATGCTTTTGAAAGGCTGGTCATGGCTCACATCAACACCATTATCCCAGAAACCCTAGACCCACTCCAATTTGCATACCGCCCAAACAGATCCACAGACGACGCAATCTCTATTGCACTCCACACTGCCCTTTCCCACATGGAGAAAAGGAACGTGTGAGAATGCTATTCATTGACTTCAACTCAGCGTTCAACAACATAGTGCCCTTTAAGCTCCTCACTAAATCAAAATGTATTTGTACGTGTGCCGAATACAACAGGTGTAGATCTTATACTTAAATGCTTACTTACAGGCTCTAACCAACAGTGCAAGAAAGGTATTAGGTGAACAATAGGTAAGTAAAGAAAGAAAACAACAGTAAAAAGACAGGCTATATACAGTAGCGAGGCTATAAAAGTAGGGATGGCTACATACAGACACTGCTTAGTCAGGCTGATTGAGGTTGTATGTACAGTCGTGGCCAAAAGTATTGAGAATGACACAAATATACATTTTCACAAAGTCTGCTGCCTCAGTGTCTAGATATTTTTGTCTGATGTTACTATGGGATACTGAAGTATAACTACAAGCATTTCATAAGTGTCAAAGGCTTTTTTTAAATATTACATGAAGTTGATGAAAGAGTCAATATTTGCGATGTTGACCCTTCTTTTTCAAGACCTCTACAATCCGCCCTGGCATGCTGTCAATTACCTTCTGGGCCACTGATGGCAGCCCATTCTTGCGTAATTAATGTTTGGAGTTTTCAGAATTTTTGGGGTTTTGTTTGTCCACCCGCCTCTTGATGATTGACCACAAGTTCTCAATGGGATTAAGGTCTGAGGAGTTTCCTGGCCATGGACCCAAAATATCGATGTTTTGTTCCCCGAGCCACTTAGTTATCACTTTTTCCTTATGGCAAGGTGCTCCATCATGCTGGAAAAGGCATTGTTCGTCACCAAACTGTTCCTGGATGGTTGGGAGAAGTTGCTCTCGGAGGATGTGTTGGTACCATTCTTTTTTCATGGCTGTGTTTCTTTGGCAAAATTGTGAGTGAGTCCATTCCCTTGGCTGAGAAGTAACCCCACACATGAATGGTCTCAGGATGCTTTACTGTTGGCATGACAGAGGACTGATGGTAGCCCTCACCTTGTCTTCTCCGGACAATATTTTTTCCGGATGCCCTAAACAATCTGAAAGAGGATTCATCAGAGACAATGACTATACCGCAGTCCTCAGCAGTCCAATCCCTGTACCTTTTGCAGAATATCAGTCTGATGTTTTTCCTGGAGAGAAGTGGCTTCTTTGCTGCTCTTCTTGACACCAGGCCATCCTCCAAAAGTCTTTGCCTCACAGTGCGTGCAGATGCAGTCACAACTGCCTGCTGCCGTTCCTGAGCAATCTCTGTACTGGTGGTGGCCCAATACCGCAGCTGAATATACTTTAGGAGACGGTCCTGGCACTTGCTGGACTTTCTTGGGCGCCCTGAAGCCTTCTTCACAACAATTGAAACGCAATCCTTGAATTTCTTGATGATCCGATAAATGGTTGATTTAGGTGCAATCTTACTGGCAGCAATATCCTTGCCTGTGAAGCCCTTTTTGTGCAAACCAATGATGACGGTGTGTGTTTCCTTGCATGTAACTATGGTTGACAGAGGAAGAACAATGATTCCAATCACCACCCTCCTTTTGAAGCTTCCAGTCTGTTATTCGAACTCAATAAGCATGACAGCGTGATCTCCAGCCTTGTCCTCGTCAACACTCACACCTGTGTTAACGAGAGAATCACTGACATGATGTCAGCTGGTCCTTTTGTGGCAGGGTTGAAATGCAATGGAAAAGTTTTTGGGGATTCAGTTCATTTGCATGGCAAAGAGGGACTTTGCAATTCATCTGAATTCATCTGATCACTCTTCATTACATTCTGGAGTATATGCATATTGACATCATACAAACTGAGGCAGCAGACTTTGTGAAAATGTATATTTGTGTCATTTCCAAAACATTTGGCCACGACTGTGCAGGTAGATATGGTTAAAGTGACTATGCATATATGATGAACAGAGAGTAGCAGTAGCGTAAAAGAGGGGTGGGCGGTGGTGGGTGGTGGGACACAATGCAGGTAGCCCGGTTTGCCAATGTGTGGGAGCACTGGTTGGTCGGCCCAATTGATGTAGTATGTACATGAATGTATAGTTAAAGTGACTATGCATAATATATGATAAACAGAGAGTAGCAGCAGTGTAAAAAGAGGGGGTGGCACACAATTCAAATAGTCCAGGTAGCCATTTGATTACCTGTTAAAATTATCTGGGGTAGAAACTGTTGAGAAGCCTTTTTGTCCTAGTCTTGGCACTCCGGTACCGCTTGCCATGCGGTCGTAGAGAGAACAGTCTATGACTGGGGTGGCTGGGGTCTTTGACAATTTTTAGGGCCTTCCTCTGACACCACCTGGTGTAGAGGTCCTGAATGGCAGGCAGCTTAGCCCCAGTGATGTACTGGGCCATACGCACTACCCTCTGTAGTGCCTTGCAGTCAGAGGCCGACCAATTGCCATACCAGGCAGTGATGCAACCAGTCAGGATGCTCTCGATGTTGCAGCTGTAGAACCTTTTGAGGATCTCAGGACCCATGCCAAATCTTTTTAGTTTCCTGAGGGGGAATATGCTTTGTCGTGCCCTCTTCATGACTGTCTTGGTGTGTTTGGACCATTCTAGTTTGTTGTTGATGTGGATACCAAGGAACTTGAAGCTCTCAACCTGCTCAACTACAGCCCCGTCGATGAGAATGGGGGCATTTTCGGTCCTCCTTTTCCTGTAGTCCACAATCATCTCCTTAGTCTTGGTTACGTTGAGGGATAGGTTGTTATTCTGGCACCACCCGGCCAGGTCTCTGACCTAATCCCAATAGGTTGTCTCGTCGTTGTTGTCAGTGATCAGGCCTACCAGTGTTGTGTCGTCTGCAAACTTAATGATGGTGTTGGAGTCGTGCCTGGCCATGCAGTTGTGGGTGAACAGGGAGTACAGGAGGGGACTGAGCACACACCCCTGGGGAGCTCCAGTGTTGAGGATCAGCGTGGCAGATGTGTTGCTACCTACCCTCACCACCTGGGGGAGGCCCATCAGGAAGTCCAGGATCCAGTTGCAGAGGGAGGTGTTTAGTCCCAGGATCCTTAGCTTAGTGATGAGCTTTGAGGGTACTATGGTGTTGAATTCTGAGCTGTAGTCAATGAATAGTATTGTCACAGAAGTGTTCCTTTTGTCCAGGTGGGAAAGGTGTGAAGTGCAATAGAGAATGCATCATCTGTGGATCTGTTTGGGCTTTATGCACATTGGAGTGGGTCTAGGGTTTCTGGGATAATGTTGTTGATATGAGCCATTACCATCCTTTCATAGCACTTCATGGCTACGGACGTGAGTGCTACGGGTCTGTAGTCATTTAGGCAGGTTGCCTTTGTGTTCTTGGGCACAAAGGATGTAGCTCAGTTGGTAGAGCATGGCGCTTGTAACGCCAGGGTAGTGGGTTCGATCCCCGGAACCACCCATACGTAGAATGTATGCACACATGACTGTAAGTCGCTTTGGATAAAAGCATCTGCTAAATGGCATATATTATATTATATTATATTCACAGGGACTATAGTGGTCCGCTTAAAACATTTTGGTGTTACAGACTCAATCAGGGACATGACTAAGCTAAGGACCCTGGGACTAAACACCTCCCTCTGCAACTGGATCCTGGACTTCTTGACGGGACGCCCCCATGGTGAAAACCCTGAGCGGTTTCCTTCCTCTCTAGCAACTGAGTTAGGAAGATTTCACCATGCTCAAAGGATATTCAATGTCTGCTTTTTATTTTCACCCATCTACCAAATGGTGCCATTTTTGCGAGACATTGGAAAACCTTCCAGGTCTTTTTAGTTGAATCAAGTTTTTTGTAAAAAATAAAATAAAAAAAATTA